>NW_025779231.1:0-82585 GCF_021130785.1 Homalodisca vitripennis
TTAAAATTAATTATTGTCTTTAATAAGATAAGTTCATGTTATGAAAACTTAGGGCTAATCGTATTTCCAGTTTACTAGGGTTTGTTTGTTCGGTTCATTTTGAAATCTATAAGAAAGATTGTTCCTTTTTATTAGTATTATATTTTATGATGTATAAAAAGTAATAAATAGTAATAAAAATGCGATGCAGTTTACATATTCAAATGTATACACAAGCCTCAAATTAATATAACATTGTTTTGCCCTACTCTATAATGTAATCCGATACAAACTTTAAAGGGATGAAAACGTTTTATAACAAGTCTTGTATTGTGAATACGTCTCTATTTCCTTTCAATCAGTTCCGATTCTTTAATTAGCCGTTAATAGAAATACCTACTGTGAGAGCGCTAACAAAATAAACTAACAGCTCGCATTTATTATCGAGTGATCACTGTAACTAGGTAGACTAAAACAGTCTCTCATTGATGGAAATACTTTCTAACAAGTCTTTTTATTGTGAATAAGTCTTTATTCCATTTCAATCAATTCAGGTCGTTGATTAGCCCCTTGATGGAATACATACAGTCAAAGCGATAAAAAATTAAACGAACAGCTCTCATTTGTTATCGAGCGATCACTGTAACTAGGAAGACTAAAACAGTCTCTCATTGTTGGAAATACTTTCTAACAAAGTCTTTTATTGTGAACAAGTCTTTATTCCATTTCAATCAATTCAGGTCGTTGGATTAGCCTTTGATGGAATACATACAGTCAAAGCGATTAAAAAAATAAACGAACAGCTCTCATTTGTTATCGAGTGATCACTGTAACTAGGTAGACTAAAACAGTCTCTCATTGATGGAAATACTTTCTAACAAGTCTTTTATTGTGTATAAGTCTTTTATTCCGTTTCAATCAATTCAGGTCGTTGATTAGCCCTTGATGGAATACATACAGTCAAAGCGATAAAAAAAATAAACGAACAGCTCTCATTTGTTATCGAGTGATCACTTGTAACAAGGAAGACTAAAACAGTCTCTCATTGTTGGAAATACTTTCTAACAAGTCTTTTATTGTGAACAAGTCTTTATTCCATTTCAATCAATTCAGGTCGTTGATTAGTCCTTGATGAAATACATACTGCCTGAGAGCTTACAAAAATAGGAACACAATTGTATTCCGATAACCATAAACTTATCAAACGGTTTCCTAGTTTTTACAGAATATTAATAAACAGTTTATTTAACCATATTTACCAAAAAATTTACTTTAATGTTTTTGATTCCACGTTTGATTTCATCCAAATCTTAAATTTTTTTATGAATTTAGTTTTGTTTCCCATGCTAGCTAATAACCCATTAAAGTATGAAAAAGAGTACTTTGAAATGAAGTACTGATTGTCAATTTTTCTTAAAAGATGACTGTGCAGCGAAATGAAACAATGGAACGAATGCGATATTTATCGATAAAGAACAACTATAGTGTAGAAGTGTACAATCAGATTAACAAAAGGGATCGTGGCAGTTGGGTCCAATCCATGCGAACTAGCAGTAACTTGGTCAATTCCTATTTAAGTTATGTACCTACTAAACCAGTTTGTAACTTTATTGTTTCACAGAGTTATGCGCAGCAAATTTCGGGTTTAACTTTTTCCTTATACCTTAACAAACATAGTTAAGGACTCGTATTTTGATTTAATTAACGAACTAAGCATATAAGTCTATCTACTCGTAAGTACTATAAGTTTTGTAAAGATTCAAAATTATATTAACTAAAAATGCACAATAGATGGGAATTTACCAACGTGATGGAATTTGAAGTATTTGTACGTTTCTTAAAAATTATATGATTAAGTTATATCCCTTTAAGATATCTTTTTATGAATATAAGAGTAAAGGCTAATAACCTAATCATTCCACGAGGAGTGATAGAATTTAAAGCAGATTTTAGAGTCATATTATCTAATAAACTCAAATTAAAGTCCAGTTTAAGATAATGGTATGAGTTTTAATAGTATGTAAAGTATATAGGTTCAGGAACAAGGTATAAGGAAAAGTAATATTTTCAAAGAACAGTTTTCATAAAATATGTAATTTAAGTTTTTTAAGCTGCACTTAACTTCTGTTGAGGATTTTATGAAACGTAATAAGAGTGAGAGTAAATACCCTAAAAATATATGGGGTGCTGTTAAAATGTTCTATATTGACAGACAACTTGTATCGGTGCTACCTCTCAAATTAAAATTCTAAAATTTTAGATCGTTTAGACATTGTTTTTTTTTTAAAAGTTAGTAAAAGATATTATAAATACTTAAAATATCTCTACCGGTTTACTCTGAAGAAAGGGTGAGTTCATATTTCGCCGTCATCTCTTAATGTCAAACGGAATTGTATTTTGCACTATAATGCATAATGATTGATGTACATCCATTAAATTTTCCAGAATGTTACTTCCCGCCGTCTTGAAACCTTTTAAATTTTAAAAATTAAAGAATAAAAGTGCTTTATAGTTACCTCGTATATGCCAAAATGAATAGTTTTTGGGTATTGGTTAGGATTTAGTACTGTTACAAGTTTTGCCAAATACGAATGGCCACCGTCTTGAAACTTGTTATTAATTAAGACTGACTAACAAATTCATCTGAGTTATGTGCGCGTAATGCTTTATGTACTAGCTCGTACCACATTTATGCTGGATAAATTACGGAAGTTATCGTGTTTACAAATTTCACGTTATTTTGCATGTTTTGGTCAGGATACACAATCTATAACTTTAAATGTACTACTTTAAATGCATAATTCCTAATGAAGTAATAAAAAAAGGTTTCTACTTTTTATTTTTAACGGAATTTATCTTCAAATTATGCATAATAAATACCAATTCAAACCCAACTACACAACCTTTAGGTTTGAAGAAGAGTAACGCAGCTTTAACATTTCATGCAGATTGTAACATTCTCCGGACTAATATTATTACACTAAAATTTACAAATGGCCGAGCTCTTGTATTTTAGTCACGTGGATCCTCTTCTCCTGAACTACGTGATACTGATGTCCCAATTTCCGGCGTGACAGTCACGTGACACAAGTGTTTGAGATGTGTCCGGCACAAACAGATACTATTTACGGTCTTTTACACGTAAATGGGCTTCGTTTCACTAATAAAAGTCTAGTGATATATACTACAAACTAGCTCCAACCGTTCGCCCCGCTATCGGGCTTACAAAAAAGGCCTGCAAGGGTGAAAAATGCACGGATTTTCTAGAATTTTTTTGAGGGGTTTAAAAGTAAAAAAATGTCCGGTTTTCAGACTTTTCCTCCGGGTCATATTGTGAAAGGTACCTGCATACCAAACTTCACGTTTCCAGCACTTCTATAACTATGTTAGAATTTGTATCTATATATCAGTGAGTGAGTCAGTCAGTCAGTTTCACATGCGGCTGTATAGTATATTAGATATGACAGATAACTTAATTTCAATATCACTGATATTAAGTCTATAGCAAAATATTAGTGATCTTCAAATGAAAGCCTCTCATGTGTACAGATCTATTATAAAACAGTATTTTAGTCTTCAGTTAAAATGAGATTGATATTTATAATCCGTAGGTTTATAATATATTATCCGAAGTTGGCCTTGTGAAGTCCACTATAAAGAGTTTTCTTTCTTTATAAACTAATTACCAAACAGGATTAAATGACCTGACTAGATAAAACTGAAGCACCATCAACGGATCATTAAGCAGTTTACTTAAGTATTAGAAAAACACGTAAAGTTTTACGAACTAGTATAACAGACTTTGTTCAAGTAATTTCGTTCTCTACGTTATTAGGGACAAGAATAGCTAATTTTTCCTAACACTCTTTTTAAAATGAAAAAATTAGATTATTAGAAACTTTGCACAATTTGTCTTAGTTCCATTGAACGGGTGTTAATAAAATGTTGAAGCAGCATTCGTATAGAAATTCATGCCTTTTCCAAATATTTTTTAGGACAACTGTTTATAAAAAAAATTTAATTTGATATTTTTTCGGGTTCTTAATCAGTAATTTAATACATAATTTAACAATATGATAAATAAGAAGAAGCTAACAGCTCACAATTTGAACATGTAGCTACAAGTAACACATATAACGTTAGCTTTTGTAAAGAAAAAAAACCGAAATATTTGTCCATATCTCTACCTCACTTTCCACCAGAATGTAATGTTAAAAATAATCATTATATTTGTTAATAAAAGGAAGAAACTTTATTTCTTACATTACATACATATAGTTGCATGGGTAAAAAAACCACAAGGTAAAAACAGTTTTAAAATTAAACAACAATTTAAAAATTAATATCTTGTGCAGAATTATTAAATATGAATATTATGTCCATACCTCACTCCTTTTTTGAGATATTGAACGGAATTATAGGAATCAGTAATGCGCAGCCAAATCCCATGAAGTGACATGCACTATCATCGAAATCGACGACGTCAGTCTATTAATAATTACGCTAGTAAACAAATTTTCGAGATATGTATAAATCAACAGCTCAATTGAGATACGCCATTGACTGGCAGACGAATAATAGAAGAGAAGTGAGTTGCCAATCTCTTTATCTATAAGAAATTAGAATTCTAAATTCATAAAATATTGTGGATTGAAGTGGGAAGAGTCGGTAACACTCAATCGTACAACAGTGGGACAAGATGTGGCAGATAGTTTTAGCACGAACTGGAACAAACAGGTTGTCGAAGAAAATTGTAAAACGGGTTTTACGCAGTTTAGATACTAATTTTCTTTATGGCAGCTCTTTAGTACTATTGACTATTTACAGGTTAACATAACTCAGTATAAGTCCACAGTGCTGTGAGTCTACCTGCACCTTAGTGGCAGCCTTCTTTTGTCGAACACAACATTTTAGTTTAGTTAAAATTAATAGCGAACTTAATATATATTTTTTATTGCCTGCATATCAAGATACTTTGTACTAGAGTAATGTATTGCTTTATGTGGAAGAGGAGAAATAACATATTATGAGACCGGAAGAATGATGGTTTGATTTAGATGTGAGATACGTTTAGAAATATGTTGAGTTAAATTTGAAGGTTTTAAAAGTTATTGTCAGCCAACCACAGAAAAACAAAGAATATTTTCCTTTGAGTTCCAAAAAAAGTACCGTGAAAGTGTATTAAAACCCAAATTTTCACTCCTTAACTCCAATATATACATGTTTTACGATGGGGTTTGAAAATCATCTCGAAATTTGAAACATTTTTGGACTGAAGAATTTGATTTCTCTAGTCTTTCTTCTTCTGGAATTATATATCTTTTTCGGGGCCCAAATTGATCAAACATATGTAGTACTTCACTTCATAAAATATCTCTTTTTGGACTCAAAGAAATGTATATAATGATATTATTTATTTATATCTTAAGTATTTGTTCAAGAAATTATTATTAAATTCGTATAAATGAAATATTTTATACACAGCGTTATAGAATAAAATTGTAAACAAATTAAAATATTACCACAAAATTATCATTTCACAAATATATTTTTAAAATTTTTTTTAATGCTTGCTCTGTTTAATTCCCATAAACTTTATGCTAATTGTTATAAATATTGAACCTAAGGTACGAAGTAAAGATGATTTCCATAAAAATTTATGATGTCTGAACTACGTTAGGTAGGAGACTTTGCCATGTTGACGCAGAGTACATCAATATTGTTCCTTGCGGAACACCACTTACTCACCACCTGAGAGTCAATTGCTCAAAGTTCAGAGGTTATCTTCTGTTTACGCAGATCTAATATACTGCATATTAAGGATACAGTCTCGAGCAAGTCGGGAGGCCATGATACACTGTACGAAGTCTTTTAAATAAGTAGTCTACTCGATAAGCCTTTATTCATTGATAGCCAAGATGGAGAGATTATTGACAATGTATTATATTATATTATTATAATGTTATGTTAATATAAATTATATTACACAATATTAAGTTGTCATGTCTTCAAGGCCAAAAGTATTTTCATATGATTTTCAAGGTTAAGTCTTGAATATAAGTCTGCTTCAGTACACGGAAATTAATCAGAACCATTAACAAGGTAATAGGTATTCAAATCATATAGAAAAATATCAAAAGAAAATTTGTGTTCTGAGGTCAGTTAAGACAATCGGCAAATAACAGCCAAAGAACTACACTTCATCTAATACGAGAAAGTGGTGGTCAGAGTAGGGAGACATTTATTTACAAGCTGAATAAATGTACTACGTTTATTAATTTATAAATACGAAAATAAAAACTAATACAAAATGTATTTTTAGTCAAAAAAAATATTTAAACGTAAATAATATATAACTATATAATAATAAATAAATAAATAATTATTTAATAATTAATTAATAAGCGTTTAGAGATGAATATAATTAATAATTGTTTAATTATATATAAATTAATGAATTCTTTAGCATTGAAATATATTTTTTATATTGTATGTTTTAAATACTACAAATATTTTTTAAGCAGGTCAATGACCTTAAAACGTTAAGAATTTAATGGGCATCTTGATAAAAGTTTTATAAAAAACCCAAGTATACCAATTAATAATGAATGAGTTACAATTGCATTAAACAAATAATACATTACAAAATGTTGTTTTAATGTAAAATATCCAATATAGATGGCGTGTAGAAATATTGAATGTAATACTATCACATTTTATAAATAAAATACAGTTGCAGTCTTTAATGTTACTAATGAAAACTGATTTCTCATGAAACAGCAATAAGAAGAAATAAACAAGAGCACATTAGTCAGCTGGGATCTGCAAGGCAATATGGTGTTTTATGAGTCTCGCTCTAGAATTGTACTTTGTATGTAAAATACCGCAGCCGACTTTTTATGCACTTTTTGTTGTTAGCTGTTTGTTTATTTGGTTAGTCCTCTTATCTTTATATTGACGAGACGTAATACATTGTCTGTTATTATAAATGTATATGGATCATATTTTGTGATACATGGAGTATTCACAATAAACTCCACGCACTTTTATTGCACTTTAGTGAAACGAACACTATTATTATAATTGAACCAACGATTACAGGTTTTATTTCTCATTGTTAACTATCAATAACTGACTAAAACCATGCAACCAATTAATTTAAAATGGGATTACTTTAAAACTGTAATGTAGATAACTTGTACTTAACTAAAAGTAAGATAAATATACTAAGTTTTTTGCCGTTTAATTGAATAATGTTAAATACATTATTATTTTATCCATAAAGGAAAGGCTAATACAATTACTACTACAACATAAAAGTCCAGTGGCCCTAATAAATAAATAAATCGTCATCAGCGCTAGTTTTTAAAGATGTCAGTTTGGGAGCATTGTTAATATTAAATGACAATATCTTCTCAGATCATGTGTTTTCATACCTTAGCATAATATAAACTAACCGTCTCATATATGAATTTTGAATCTGGGTGTGTTAATAATGTAAAATCAGGACCTTGAAATTTAGTTGTCTGACAGTGATGTACTAGTTACTTAAGTGTCTACTCCGTTTAGCATATAAAGGAAGAAAATATATAACCGAATAGATAAAATGATCAATTCATACTTTTAATCTTTTCTTTATTTTTGCGTTTAGACCACCACTAAAATATTATGTTTGATAGTTGATTTCTTGTTTAGAAAATTTTATCTACCCATATACAGAAAAAAAGTTATTGAATTGATTATACACATCAAATCGGCCTTCGGGTCCTATAATGTAATGGATACCATACCGATATGATTTATGTAAATTGTGAATGACAAAACATTTATTCCTCTCCTTAAATAGAACTAAAAAGAAACAACTTTAGTGTATGAAAAGCAATTGAATGAAAGATTAGCGGTTAAAATAAAAAACTCGGATCAGGCAACACATATGTTATTACAAACAGACATATTAGTGAAATTAATATATATATATATATATATATATGTATATATATATGAACAGGACAAGAAACCCAATAAAAGTTGTAAGTTTTAATTTAATTTATTTTATTTTTAAGTATTTAATTTTTTAGAGATACCAATTCAAGCTAAAACTCAGTGGACTATAAAATAAGTTTGTGCTCAAAAGTTATTCTGAAAATGTGCTTCACCAAAATTTATGTATATCAGTGTACCGATTGTATTAAATTGTAATTCTGGGGTAACTGGATTACCGGTGGAAGGAGTAGGCCCAGAAGAATGATAAAGGACTGGACAGTACAAAAGTGGCTACTATCAGCGAGGCGCGCATCGCAGATGGGAGTGTTTTGATAACGAAATTGAGAGGTGGGGTGAAGTAGACGTGCCGTACCTCCCGTCTCAGTTGATAGGAAGTAGTAGTAAAGAGTATAGTCTTTGAAAGTGCTTAGAGTTATTTTTTGCTAATCGTCATCGAACCTGCGGTTAAGTGAACCTTTTAACTGGAGTTCAGCCAAAACTCATTCTTAGTTTTTTTAATTAATTTTGGGGAAAGAAATATTGTAAAAATTAAATTTAATAGGAATTTAGGAACTTGTCCTTTTGATCTGTGCAATATAAAACTTTTTGGTGCAGTGAGCACATGTATATAAAATTTTATGTAAAAATACTAAAATAGTTTTGTGGTTGTTCCAGATGCTTTCAGCAATATAAATTCTAACACTGAAAGGTATTAATAGTTAAAGTAAAGTAAAGAAAATTAGTAACAAAATAAAATTGAATTTTGAAGATAACTAAAGTGAAGAATTGCCAGATCAGATTAGAGTGTGAAAATTTTGAATTTTGAAAATTGAATAAAAGACAAGCTGTAAGAACTTTGTACATTTTTGAGTGACGAATATATTACAAGTTTGAATTTAAAAGTCATTAAGAGTTTTTATTTTAATTTTAAATCCAATAATTATTTTCAAGAAGTTTTATTTTAGTTTGAACTTTATTTATTTCAGAAGATTTTCTTTTCTTTTTTTTGAACCTTCACAAAAATTTAAATTTCAAAGCTAACGCCTCATGTGCCAGTAAAACGGTACAACAGGTATAATTTAATAATTGATTTGAATTTGTACAGAAATGAAATTGTAAATTATTGAAGATTACTACGAGATGAATAAAAGTAATAAAAACCAATTGACAACATGACAAGACTATAAACTTATTTGCCAGAACACCAACTCCATTTAAATATCATTATTTAATAAAAACAATATTCTGTTTATAATATTATTTGTAATGGAGTATCTCCACCAGATACATACAAAAATAATAAATATAGTTTACTATTCCAACCATGTTACAAATTTAAACCCTTTGTTATACCTTATATAAGAGGAAACTCAACTGTTGTTTTGTAGCAGGATCATAACAGTAAGTCCAACTTTCATCAAATCAGCACGCACCTTCTCGACGCACGCACTATAAACCAAAGTTGGCAAATTTCAACGCAATTTTGTTTCTGAACTAGTGTTAACAAACGTGGTACCCAACGAGCACAGAATCGTGACATATTAAAATGATCATGCATTAGTGTATGGACCCTGCCAATTGATATATCAAGCATTATAGCAAACTCTCTAATAGTAAATCATAACACCCCCAATGTTGATTGTTTCTTCAGTAAGGACGAAGCAGGGGTGCCAGGCCCACCTTCCAACTCACACGATTCCCGCCCATTTTTATAGTCTTTATGCCACTTAAAACAGGTTATTTCGCTCATTGCATCAATACAAAAAGGTTTTTTCAAGTCGCTATAAGTATGCGTGGCACTTTTCCCCCCAGTTTTACAAAAAATTGTATCGCTTATCTTTGCTCACGAAAATCAGCCATAGTAAACTTTAGAGGTAAAAATTTACAACTGTTGATTAATGTCGGTTGCCATGACCACAATAAATATGCAATATTGTTAACAGCTAATTTCGCTGTCGCTAATACTTTAATGTTTCACACCAATTTAAAAAACAAACGAATTCTTGTACTTAGTTTGTTTACGTGTTCGCTACTGTCAGTCTTTATTGGACACCCCTTGTATATACATACATGTTTGTCCTATGGATAACAAGGGAAACCCTCCAATTATGGTACTTAAAATGTCTTGAATCTAAAATATGCACTTATGATCGAACTTAATATCAGTTGATGTATATTTTATTGATGGTACAATATGTCATAGTCAACTATATCACTTCTAATACCATGATAGACTGGTATTGTAGAATGCAGGTGAATGTACTCGGCCTTTAAAATTTTTGCCTAAAGTAGGTTTCTGAGTCCTGCATAAGAGATTATATATCGGGGCACCAGAGCAGGCAAATCCAACTTTTCCTTCATTGATTAGAACCAGAATTGTGAAACTCCTTAACCCATCGATACTGAAATAATAAGTGTTAGATATATGCCTATATCTCCTTGAAAAATTGTATAAGACTCCATCGTAAAACCTTTTTAATAAAAAGGCTACGCCCTTCAGTTTTAAAAATAGGGCGTCTGTTAGTTTTGCCATAAAATTATATAGTAAAATATAGATTTTCATGATATTGAACAAAATGTATTTTTTGTTAAATAAATGTTAGTCTTCAGTACTATATACATGTATTACTCCTGTAACGCAAACGTGACCATAATATTTATTTGTGGATAAAGACAAAATGACAATGCGTTATAAACAGTCAATTACGTTGGATGCGAAAACATATTGAGGATCTAGAAAAAAACATAAAATAGTATCTCAGTAATTTTATCTATACAATCAATGACTCGTTTCAAAGTATTTGCTCTAAATTAATACATGTAAAAAATTATATACCTTCAAAAGGATTAGAAGAATTAGTTTCTAGTTACTTAACAAAAATATTTTAATGGAATGGAGTCTTCCATAGTGGACACTTAATATTCCTTTGAGCTCAACTCGACATTGTAAGTCAGAAACTTTTAATGAGCTTAATTATAGTAAAAGTTTGGAGGCAAAAGTACGTTCCCTAGAGTGTCAGCTTTAATTTTATACTTTCAAGTTTCGAAGTAATCAATTCGTTTATTTATTTAATCGGTTCAGTAATCCACTGGCTAATCAGTAGTGATTTATAGATCAAGATGACTAATTTTCTATAAATAAATCAATGATCTTTCATAAACATAAGGGGAAAACACAGAATAAAAAAATTTTGCAGCACTCCTATGCATGTATATGTTTATGGACGTTTGTGTAATTTTTTTATGCAATTCCATATAATTAATTAATTGTGTGACATGAAAAATCGTTTTCAATACAATAATAGAGAACCTAGGCATTTTTTATTTTATTTTTGTCAGCAGCTATCTCCAAAATTTAAGCACAACCAAAGCTCTTAAAAATCTGCATGTATTCTATGAAATTTTTTCTATGTATAACATAATTATTTTAAAGATTTGAGAATAATATGTTTCTAATATGTTAATGAACAGGTTAGATTCATTAAACTAAACTAAAAGTAAACATTTAGTAAAGAATAACATCGTTATTGCTTTGCTTCCTTACAAAAAATAATACAATCTATATTCTTCCCACGTAGGTCTGAGTGTTGTATTTTCTAAAGCTTCAATTTTATCTGTTATTTTAACAAGTGAAATACAGACAAATAATTAAAAATATAGGTTGGTAAATTTTAAGGTAAAGCCTAACTTACCCCTACAGAAACATTATCAGTTTGGTGAGTTGTTGTGAAGGCTTTATTTATTTTAACCATGTTATGAAAACCAATTTAATAAATTATTATGTAAGTCATCTGGTAAGATATCTGTCATATATTGATATATTGCATGACTCTCATTTCGACGTAGACAAGAACATTTTTGTAATACAGTTGACATATCCAACCATCCAACTGAACGTATTGAACCGTATCACTCAATGATTTAGTCATATACGTATTCTTAAGATAATTGCTGCATGTTAAACTGGTTTCCTCTTATCTATCTCCTACTTAAATGAAGACATTTAATATGTGATTTTAATATTATTTTTAATTTATGACTCAAGAACTTTGTTCTTACGTACTTTTTAATAATTGTAATTTTTAATTTATTTATTTATGGATAACTGCCTTTGTCCCCCATACGATATATATATATATATATATATATATATATATATATATATATATATATTATATATATATATGAAGACATTAATTTTCACAGTTTAGATTTCCAGTTCTTTTCCTCATTTTTGAGTTTTCTTGACACAATTGTATTCTAACTTATTTCTATACTCGTAAATATGGAATCAAATAGATCCACGTATTGGAACAATAAATTAATTAAGTATTTACAAAATACCATGAAACTAAAATTTTTTTGTAAGTTGACCCCTTTTCAACTAAAACTATAATTTTTCAATGATTATATTTTTTTAATCATCCCTTATTACAAGAAGGTAGATTCAGGATCGAACGCAGACAGGCGATAATGTTAGGCGTAAGCAAACACTTTAATCTATAGCAGTAAATCGCTATCTCGCCTCCTTTATCTCCAATACCGGCTAATGTACTACACTTTGATCACAGCAAGGGCTAAGCTAGGCTTAGGATACGTTTACGTAGCTTTTCTGGTGGAAAATAACTTTCTTTTTAGAATTTATCTGCAGTTAAATACTGTATTGTACATGATTGTATTTTAGAATACAATAAACATTTGGGATTTATATGGTGAAAAATCTATATTTTGGACTATTTGTTTTTTAAGAAGATGTACTCAATATAAATCTATTTTTATAAAAATTCTAACTAATTGAACAACCATGCCCATTTTGTGGGTGACACCGGTTGTTTACTCTTGTTTTTTTCCTGGAGTCACTTGTGCCTTGTGAAATCAATACTACATTACTTCTCTATTTATCGAACCAACCAAAGCCAGGACCAGCTCACTCGGTTATAAGTCTCTGTAATTGAAATTATTTGTGTAAGTGTTTGTTGTTGATTGAATATATTTTATGTATCTTTGTGACCAAGTCCATCTGGCGTTGGCCTTACTGTGTACTTTTGCCTGTCAGGTGAATTAAATAAATAGCAAAGGCAAATATTAACTATCTTCTTTGTGGGTTCACATCAAACGAAATATTTGAACTATCGAAATATTTTTTTTGTCAAGTAAGAATATTAAGTATATTCCAACAGGTGAAAATCTATGCAATCATATTAACATTCAAATAAAATTTCTTAATTTTGCTACATTGTATTATACAAAACAACCGCTAAAGCTTGAATGTATTCCGAATCAAGAATTTTTATCTACTAAATATTTCAGAATAAAAGATTATAATACAAATTCATCGAAAAAGTACTTTTTTAAATATTACTTACCACCGCACTAAATAATTAATACAACTTAAACAATAATTATAGTGCTTTCTTATTGCGAATATTAATTAGGTTAGGATTTTTTTACTCCAATGAATAAAATATTATGGGACTTGTAACTAGATACTCAAGGTATGGTTGTTTTTCATAAATTAAGTGTATATTTATAAACTGGCTACTTGACTAGACCATATTCATATAGAATCTACGTATATTTATTTTCTATTTTTATTCTGTTGTTTTAAAATAAGCAAATAAAACTGTATTTATTCATTTTTTATTTGGAATAATAAATTAATGAATGGTAGCATTAATTAACTAGTTTTTTCATGATGAAACCATTAAAGGTATGGTTGTTTTCATAAATTAAGTGTATATTTTATAAACTGGCTACTTGACTAGACCATATTCATATAGAATCTACGTATATTTATTTTATATTTTTATTCTGTTGTTTTAAAATAAGCAAATAAAACTGTATTTATTCATTTTTTATTTGGAATAATAAATTAATGAATGGTAGCATTAATTAACTAGTTTTTTCATGATGAAACCATTAAAGAAAAGTCATGCCAATCATTATCTAAACAGTTTTAGAGTCTTTTGAGACACATTATCAGTTTTTAATGGTTACTGGTGTGTAGCCAGAATATGCTCTGATTGGAGGGCTAGTTCTGATTAATGCGACTGTTTTTTTAACCTGTTTACTTTGTAAAATAAAGGCTAATAAATAAACAATTTATTAGTAGGCTTTTACAAAATAACAATTGGAACTCTAGAACATATTACCAATATAAAAACGTAAATCATTGTGAATGAAATAGAAACTAATCTGTAAATGAAAATTTTTTCAGACATGCTTTGAAATACATGGTATGTAAATATAGGTGATAAACCTACATTTTACCAGTAATTTATATTTTTGAAGATACTACAATTATGTTATGTTTTTATATTTTTGTACATGTTAATGTATATTTTATATTTAGGTATTTAATTTATCACGATGATGAACATCAAACAGTTTTCACATTTAAGTATACGAACTTTAGTTAGTTTTTATTTATCAGTCTACTATATAAGATTTAGTTGCGTCTTAACGCTGATTAGCTTCAAAACATTATTTTTTACATAAAATAATGTTTTTATTTTGTCAGAAAGTTGAAGAATTCGGACCCGCAGCATGTTTCTATATTTCATATGATTAAAAGCTGGATGATGTGTAAAATTTTAACTTACATCTTTTGAAGGGGAATTTTAAATAGGCATATCAGTTTTTATTTAAGGCGTTAAGTGCAGACGTTTAATCATTTTCAAATAAATAATAAATATTGGTAAAATGTATATGTCTCTAGTATTTTATCTATTGATCAAATAGGAACAAAATTATCGTATCGGATACTTAACTAAAGGTTCACTATTCAAGGTTTTGTCGAAATATTATATTTATAAATTAACAGCATTAGGCAATAACACAAAATATTTCATAAATATGTATGTAATAGACTTAAAAAGCACCCTTGCGAACGATTTGATCTCAAACAAACCAAGGCTGGAGAGTAAACACTTAAGTAAATGAAACCACTCGTGTTTTAAAAACACGACCTCATTTCCCATGATTTAAAATTTGTTTTCTGAAAACTCGGAGTGTTTACCACCTAAAAAGGTGAAGCAAATTGTTTCATGAATACTCGAACTCAATATTTTAAACGTTATTTATAGAGATTATTTATAATTTGCAACAGCTTGTTAAATTATATACTGATAAAATATACGTACCTCAATTGAAGGGTTTATTTTTTTAATGCATAAAAATTAGCTGTTCGGTAGCAATGCCTATTGCGCGACGGATTGAAAATACCATTTATTTCTGTCACGATATCTGGAGAAAAAACTTAACAAACGAAACTTGCGTGAAGCTTCATTTCTGTATAAGTAACATTGAGTCCGATGATGTTGCATGTAATTCTATGGAATTCGGCTGAGCGTAAGCAAACACTTTTACACTAGGCCTACGGGTAACCATTATTGCAACATGAAAATCGTAGAATTAATAAATGTTTATAACCACCCTCAGCAAAGCACGTGGAGTCGCATGTATCTGTTTTATCTTAAACAGCATGATATGTAAAATGCTAACCATACAAGATATAAACATAAAAGAGAAAGTGGCACTATAGCAAATTGCCTCGGAAGCGAGGAATAACCCAAACAGACAGAACGGGATCCACACAGAAATGGATAGACGACTCAGGGCTTGTAACGAACAATCACTAGAACAAACCATGGTATATAACGTGTTTTATGTCATGCAATGACAGAGCTCAAGACGAGTCTAGAGACCTTACTTTGTTAAAGAAAACATGTATAAATATTATATGATAAGAGCAATAAATCCTAAAGCCTCTTGGAATTCAAGCATTTAAATGTGTATTAAAACGTGTTTTTTTTATATTTTTAAAAACTTTGGTTTAGCCATTTGTTTCTCTTTCAAAATAACTTTTTAAAATTAAGAATACAAAATTACTTTACTATAAAATTTCTTGTACTTTTATTCCAAAGTTTTATACGAAGAATTTTAAGCTGCGCAATCGAAATACAATTATAAAACGTCTAAAAATGTTCATTGGGTGGGGTAATGACTTCATTGGAGCCGATTCTGAAAAGTGAACCAATAAAAAACCCAAAGTAATCAAACAGGTTAGCGATTTGTAATAAACCAATAAATAATTACAATAAGCTTATTTCATCCAGATACTCCTTCGCTACTGTGGATGATCATTACTTAACTATTTAATAAAAATATTTGAGACTATCAAACACTTCACTTACTAACCGCTATATTAGAAATTTAATTGCGTACTATCTAAAGTAGCATGATTAATAGCCCCGTGAAAATATCATGCTGTATCTCATAAACATGTAAAAATATAAGCACAAAAATATTTTACTAACAATAACATGATTTTGTAGATCGCCATGACTGACTGGGAATGATTTCGAAAAATAATTTTAGAAATATTTATAAACATAATTGTATATTGCATTATGTTTTAACATTAACATTTTTACTTTCCTTTATAAATTTACTTATTTACGAAAAAAAAAAAACGCCTTTATTAAGGTATTTGAATTATTTAAATGGTAACTTAATTGATTATGTCAGAACTCACGTATTTAAAGCGCTTTAAAAGAATAAGTGTTTGTATTGTACTTTATTTGAGTTGGATCCTCTAAGTGAAAGCAAATCCAATACATAAATTTCAGTCCAAAGAGAACATTTGCAAGCATACCTCGGGGTTGCAAGCTCCATTGTAGGGGAGAGGGGAGTGCGGAACGGTAGGATCTGATATTGGTATTTTCCCTATCATATATTTTTATGCTGCAGTCTGTTCGTAAAATACCTTATGCAAATCCATATAAACTAAAATCCCTGATTTTCTTCTTCAGCAAACATATAGTTACAGAATTTCTTGACCCTCCCATAGTAACATAAAATATGTAGCCTACTATACTGTGATCTTAGTACGAAATAAAATCTGGATACATATTCTTGTTTTACCTAAAAGGTGCTACAACTTGTGGTAGGATGATTTTTTCATTCATTCTAAGAGAAGTATCTAATTAAACTTACAAACGAGAAGTCTTGTTCTTAGATTGACTTAGATTGATTAAAATTCTTGAATCCATTCCTATTGAACACAGAAACATACTGCGAGTCCGAATTTAATGAATATAACTCAACTTTCTGACTAGCTTAGAAAATTGTTTAAGTTAAAACTTTGTTTGAGAAATAATCAACATTTATAACAATTCCGTCTAACATTTGAGATTGATAGATGAGGTGTAGTACTATGATATTGATTATTTCTCATTAATCTATAGTTTACTTAGTATTAGAACGTAAAAACGGTTGGATATTAAAATATAAATCCTAAAAATAAAATATATAGTATAACGTAAATAAATTTGAAAACCATACCATACTAGGAGTTTCCTCCAAAATTACACCTGCATTATATGTTCACGAGAAGGTGGGTTTACCACTAAAAAGAAACACACGGTTTTAATTTATTTCCAAACAAATGTCGTACACTTAATAGATTTTTATTAATCATTTGCATATTCATAATTCAAATATTTATTTCTTTAAAGCTCTCTCTCTTGTATTAGTTTTGTTCCTAAAAAAGTAAACAGATTACCTATTTAATCACCACTTCAAACACAACACTACAAAGTGAGTTGCGATATTCAGAATTATCCCTTCGTTAAGAACATATTCTGGCTACATACCAGTAGCCATTATAAACTGTTAATGTGTCTAAAATCTAAAAAAAATGTTGAAAAATATGAGTATTTATCGAAGTAAACTAGTTAATTATCACTACTATGTATTAATTTTATTCTACAAATAAATGGATAAATATTTCATTTCAACACTATAAAAATAAACAAAATTTAACTATACCGAGATGTATTTGGCGACACAATACCTGTTCAGTCAGGTAGCAATTTTACAAATACACATTTAATTGATATAAACAACCGCACTTTGAGTATGCAGTTAAAACTCCCTATATATATCCTTTTATGAATAAAAATAAAAATCGCAACTTAATTAAAAACCAGCTGTCTTATTATCTGTATTTACTATATTATACTATCATTATCATTATTTGTTTTGTTGATATGTATAGCTAA
Organism: Homalodisca vitripennis; assembly: GCF_021130785.1. Classification (NCBI taxonomy): domain Eukaryota; kingdom Metazoa; phylum Arthropoda; class Insecta; order Hemiptera; family Cicadellidae; genus Homalodisca; species Homalodisca vitripennis. The sequence continues at coordinate 18,027 of NW_025779231.1, forward strand.
ATTCGCTAAAAAGATACCTATGTATTATAGTTATGTACAAAACCAGTAATAAATTGTCTTATAGACATTGTAATACACTATCGCAAATATTAATAATTATTGTGATTTCCATTCTTTGTACTGCTCAAGGTAGTATTTTGAAGAAAAGCAGTGTTTCATTGAATTCTTACATTTTACATTTTTAAATATATAGTAAGTAAATATTCTTGATTCAGTTATGGCTATTAACAGTTATTTTTATATTATATATCGCAAAAAAATCATGCTGTTTCATTTTAGTAGTAACATGAATTAAAAAGTTTGTCACAATAATATTCACCTTTTGGCATATACTGTACAACATTCTTACCTAACGAGGTAGAGAGGAAGGTTTGCCATTGATTTGTGTAACTACAAAGAAAAGGTTCAATATTTCGAATATTTGAAGGCAAAATAAATAATGAACAAAAGAATCTTTTTTCGCCTAAAACATACGAAGTTTATTTTTCTATCATATAAAATCCACATGTTTATAGATATTGATTCACACCTAAAATTATATTCAAGACAGTGTTTAACTATAAGGAAGTTCTTTTGGTCCAGGAAAGCTACGTAAACATATCTAAAGCCTAGCTTAGCCCTTACTATGAATAGAGTGTAATACATTAGCCGGTATTGGAACTGAAGGAGGCGAGGGGACGATTTACTGCCTTAGATTAAAGTGTTTGCTTACACCCGACATTATCGCCTCTCTGCGCCTTCCTTCGTGTAACTAGAGAAGATTAAAAACATATAGTCATTCAAATTTTATAACTGTGTTTTGAAATGAGACAATTTACAATAAATTAGTAATTTCAATGTGCTTATTGCATAAAAAGTATTAGATTAATTTATTGTTTCAATATGTGGATCTATTTGATTCCATATTTAATATATGGCGCAAACCGTAAGTTATTATACAATTATGTAAACTAGACTTAAAAAAGAAGCAAACTCTTAATACCTTCACATTGGCGGCCAATTTTTCGTATATTGTATATATGTAATTGGTAAAACTGCTAAAAGCGTAAAAATTTCTACGTTAAACATTTCAGTGTAACAAAAAGGTACGTATGCTATGCAATTTTGAAAAGAAATTCAATATATATATTTACAATGTTGATCCATGAACCCCAAGAGGTACCTAAAAAGTTAATTTACCTAAAATAATTAAGCAATTGAGCGCCCGAAGGAATACATAATAGTCTGAGGCATTTATCTAGGCTCGGGTTCATTTTTAAACAAAGCACTGAGACAGGAAAACAGTAAAAACAGATTGCGTGTACCCAATGGAATACACATTGACGTGAACGAGCAAATTTAAATATCTTGTTTAAATGTAAACTGTAAAAATAATAATTATAAGATAGTTTAACACAACCGTCATTCAATGAATTGGTATACGACCAAATTATTGTTATATTGTCAGCCTAATGAGTGATTGGATTCAATGATGCTCAGTTTGACGCTCCGTTAATTTATTAAGTTGGTTTTGTCAGCCTACTGAGTGATTGGATTCAATGATGCTCAGTTTGACGCTCCATTAATTTATTAAGTTGGTTTTGTCAGCCTACTGAGTGATTGGATTCAATGATACTCAGTTTGATGGTTGGTTTGACGCTCCATTAATTTATTAAGTTGGTTTTGTCAGCCTACTGAGTGATTGGATTCAATGATGCTCAGTTAGATGGTTCGTTTGACGCTCCATTAATTTATTAAGTTGGTTTTGTCAGCCTACAGAGTGATTGGATTCAATGATGCTCAGTTTGATGGTTCGTTTGACGCTCCATTAATTTATTAAGTTGGTTTTGTCAGCCTACTGAGTGATTGGATTCAATGATGCTCAGTTTGATGGTTGGTTTGACGCTCCATTAATTTATTAAGTTGGTTTTGTCAGCCTACTGAGTGATTGGATTCAATGATGCTCAGTTTGATGGATCTTTTGACGCTACATTAATTTATTAATTTGGTTTTGTCAGCCTACTGAGTGATTGGATTCAATGATGCTCAGTTTGATGGTTCGTTTGACGCTCCATTAATTTATTCAGTTGGTTTTGTAGCCTACTGAGTGGTTGGATTCAATGATGCTCAGTTTGATGGTGGGTTTGACGCTCCATTAATTTATTAAGTTGGTTTTGTCAGCCTACTGAGTGATTGGATTCAATGATGCTCAGTTTGATGGTTCGTTTGACGCTCCATTAATTTATTAAGTTGGTTTTTCATAGCAATATTTTGGTAATAAAAGCCTGTGCACCAAGTCACCAAACGATAATGTTGTACTTCCAGGGGCAGTTAGCCTTCATGTGCTAGTATTTCTATTAAAATCTTAAAGCATTACATCATTCAGTCTCTTTTTATACAGTCTGTACTTGCTCTAGATAAACTGTAGCAATGTCAGACTGTGGCCATTAAAATAATATTTATGTTCTACCTTTCTTTCCATTTACCAAACATATATATGAAAGATTTGGCCATCGAATGCTGCAGTAAATCAATGAGAAACTCAACCTTTAACATTTGATATATTGCAATATCACTGTAACATTTAATGTATTAGAATGTTTGGAATATCCAGAGAATATTTTAACCAATACAGTCACGAATGCAGCCTGTACTGCTAATGCCTTTCTATGTGATTAAATACCTGTCACTATATAATCTTACATTAAATAAAATTACACTTTATACTTATAAACTGCTTTTATATTTATATCAGCTGTACATTTATCAAAAATAAAAGTCTCAATATAAGGAGTTAGATTATGGTTTATGATTATTTTTAGACATAACATGAGCAGTAAAGTAGTACATGCTAAAATCATAACGTAATTTAATCCCATCTGGAATTATCCAATACCCCTTTATATACTCGTACAGTACATCTCAATTGATATTAAAACCATTAAAAAAAATTATTTCAATTTCCTCGTTGTGTTTGCGCAACATTGACAGTCTGGTTATAAGCAGGACAGTTATTGCATGACAACCGAATCCAGACACTTTCAGGTCGCTGCTCCTTGAATGGGTGACACTGAACGTTTCTGTTGTTGCAAGCAGCCTGCCTGTACAGTCATTGACGAGGTTCGGAAAATAACAGGTCAAGAAAAACGGTTTTTGATAGAAAAGAAAACATAATAATAATGTTCATCATTACAAAATGTTTACTTTTTGTTTGCTGTGTTCTAATTACTTTAACGTATTTCCACATATTATTCCCATCTTAAAATTTAAATACAAGTTTTTACGTACTATAATGTCATAGAACACAGTTATAAGGACTTTGGCTGTGTTTAAATTTCTAAGACTGCTGACAAAAATGAAATCGAAATGCAGAGGTTTTATATTGTGTCATTGAAAACTATTTGCCATTGTACACAAGTAATCAGTTATATGGAATTGCATATTAAATGACACAAATGTTAATAGATATATACAGGAGTGTTGCATGACTTAGTTATGCCTTTTTTGTCGCTGTATATTTATAAAAGATTAAAAATTAATGCGTAGAAAATTCATTTACTTTACCAATAAATCGTTATTGTTAGCCAGTGGATTACCGAACCACTCATTAAAGTAATTGAATCGATTACTTCGAACTTGAAAGTAGTAAATTAAAGCTGACTCTCTAGGGAACGTACTTTTGCCGCCAAACTTTTACTATAATTAAGCTCATTAAAAGTTTCTGACTTACAATGTCGAGTTGGTCCCAAAGGAACAATAAGCTTCTACTTTGGAAGAGTCCTTTTAAAGGTTTTTTTAAGTATTAGCACCTATTTTTTCAAATTAATTTGCTATTAAATAAATTGGTTATATATTCATTTTGAAAATGCTTATAACAAATTAGGGCATCAATGGTTGTATGTATGAAATTACTTATTTATCATTTTATGCTTTCTATAGATCCTCAGTTTTTTTCTATCTTATCAAGAAAATATACATTTTATATTTCCTTTTTTGGTATAGGTATAAAGTTACTCCAGTAAACAATTTTCTATACCAGCCGTTTTAAAAATCACTTCTATTCTAATTCATTTTCGGTTTACAGTTTGTGTTGTTGACCCAAGAAGGAAATACATACACATATACAAATGTAAGTGTTGGAAACAAACTTATACTGAAAAGCGGCTATTCTCAGTTTACGAAATTTATGGGTTATAATATATTTTTGGTTTTTTTTTTTTACCCCGATCATGAAATTTAAACCAAAGAAGCTGAAATGACTACATTTGTATTTGTGTTCTGCCTCTGGTATAAGGGGGGGGGGGAGTGAACCTCTTTTACGTATATTCAAAATAATTGTATATAATAATTTTTACGTGATAAAGTTCTTTTTTCAAACTGTAATATGAGCAAAATGGTTCGTTTGAGGCATTTTTGTGTATATTTCCCTGTTTTTCTTTAAGGCATAGTATCATATTATACAGATTCAAGGAAGCCAACCAATTTATGTATTTGCACAAGAGTTCAAATATTAACAGCTCTTTTTATTGGGGTTGATTTTATAACATCGTTTGTATAGCATTTCCAATGTATTAATGGTTGAATTTTTTGCAATAAAAAGTATATAGTAAACATTGTATCTGAAATCTGCTTTACACCACAGATCAAGGACTGTATGTTTATTATTTTCTCATACAATTGAAATGTTAACAAAAATTTACAGCTGTGTACTATCAGTTAAATGTCGATTGTGTTTTGTTTACATTATCAATATTTCCTCGAATTATAGGAAATCCTAAATAGAAACCTTCCTGGGATTCCTAAAAATAACATTGTTTTGAGAATTTTCTGAATTGGTATAGTTGTTCTTTAAATTAACGCAGTGACACATTGAGCGATTCCCTTTTATTTGTAAGATTTATATAATTGATAAGATTAATGTATGATATTGCTGAGGGGTATCGTAGAGCATCTCCTTCATCCTATCTCAGACGGTGGAAACGGCTTCCAATTTTGCAATACGTATTTAAAAAACAATACGTATTGCAGTATAAAATACGTGAGAAGTATTTATGAAAGAAAGGCATGCGAGAAAAAAAGTCAAAATTATATGGAAATGTAACTGTAAATAGCTGCCATTAGAATCTTAAATAGTTGTGCTCTATAAATTACATAACAGGATAAATGAGAAATCAAGTTTTAAATAATAGTATTTTAAAAATCGAAAAAATCCCTTGCGATAAAAAATAGGTTTTTTAAAATCTTTATTATGGTCCTAAATTAATTATTTTGCACTATTTTGGATCCAATTTAAAGGCAGGTGATTGAAAGTTATACAAAAACGGTAACAGGCTATCATCATGTCAAAGTGTTAACGTAAACAGACTCCAGACTCTTGTATTCTACTTGAGTGCTTATCATGATACCGGCGATCACGTTACGTTATTATATCATAGAATAGTGTATCGTTAGACAATGTATATGAGTGTAAACAAATTATAATACGCTGTAGATAAACCTTACAAGAGAGTTTTAGCCTGCAAAATATTTCGGTGTATTGTTTAACAAGTCGTTCTTTGTTGCTGGAAGGTGAAAGAGAGTCTTTCCTTACATTTCTTTGTAAATGTTCTTGGATGTCTTCAAAAAATAGGAAGATATCATTATTTTACCTAATTTAATATACAAAATTTAATTTCTTGATATCAGTACACTAGATTTAGGTTCTTTTTACTGAATGTGGTTTTTATCCATACAATATTTATCACACAAGAAGTAAATTAGAATTAGGTCTTTTCTAGCATTAAAAGTTTATGCTAGAAAAATAAGTCAAGCAACGTATTCAGATAGGTGATAGCTGAGCGATCTTGTCGTAGCAAGCTACCTTCCTGGACATCGCTGAGGGTTCGGATGTAACCTCTTATTCATAATCGTATACCAGTAGTACCTAAATGATGGAGCCAAAAGAAGTTTCAGATCATGGAATCTGTCTCAGGCCAAAAACTTCTAGATACCTAAATCTATCACAATCCAAAAACCCCTACAAACTAGATGTTGCTAGATACCCGATTTGAAAGATATCGTGGAAACCTTATAGAAAGCGAGTACCTTTTTTAACAAGTAATTACCTTTATTAAATAGCTAGTTATTTTCCCGCGGTTTCGCACGCTTTTTCGTAAACTGTACCCTTGTATGAGCCGTTATGGTTCAGGTGAATTATATTTCTAACGGCGATGTAGGGTTTGCCTTGCTGCCACGATCAAGAAAATTCCTTTGAAGTGTATGTTTATGCCTTTAAAATAGTATTTAGATATTTTAAATACGTAACTGTGTCGTAATTGCAATTTATAATACAGGTTGTTTGAAAACTTTTTGCAGCGTCGCCTGAGGCGAGTTACATCAATTGGCATAGCATATTAAAATTTTCTGTGGAAAAGTACAGTTACTCGTATATAAAAATGTTCATAACGATCTGTAGAATAGTTTCTGAGTCAATCAATGTCATATATACAAACATCCTCTTTTATAGATATTGACAATAACTGTAATACATCATATATTGACTTGAGCAAAAATTTAGGTAATATTCAGGGATTAGATTTTCTGAATAAGGTCATTTAAATACATATTTGATAAAACCAGAAATAGATTTAAACATGAACTCTTTAGTGTAATATATAATAATTCTCGCCTGGTAAGTAAGATGTCACTTTTCCGAAAATGAATAATTGATATACAAAATCAAGGTAAAATTAAAGTTGAATTGAGGTTAGAACGCTCTCTCTCTCTCTCTGTCTCCCTCTTAATCTCTTTCTCTTCTCTCTCTCTCTCCACGTGTGTATAAGGCCATTTAATAGGTTTCTGCTTCCTTGGAAATAATCGTGATACATTTTTTAATATTTTTGCTTATTCTGCTCGATATTATCGATTTCATGACTAGTTTAAAGGGTTTTTTTCATTTTATATTTCCCCATTATAAGATTTATTTACAATACTACCATAACATTGCCTTAATTCGCTAGTAGATTTAATGCAGATTTAGTTTTTTTATTACTTTTATTAACTTATTTATATTATAACTCTTCGAGAACTAGTCAAGCTAATATATTATGTATACATAAAGTTGCTGGTTGTCACAACAAAAAATAGGTATACAGTTTCAAAGTGTACCCTTTTATAACATATAGGTTCTTATACAGACCTGGTAGTGACATACGCGTTGAATATTCATAAAGGTAATTGGTTTTCACTATATGTACAGCAGAAGCTTCATAACCCACAAGAAGCAGCGTTTGCATTCAGACATTAACCAATGCTCCCTACTGAACGTACAGCGTAGTTTGTGTATATATTTAAAATAAGAATTGAGCATGTCAGTATTGTATTTAATAATAATGCTATTTAAAAATTATAAAATTTTATAAAATAATTTGTTTCTGGTAGTTGTCAAACATCTAGTAAACCCAACTCTCTATATATGAAGAACAAGCTACAAACAGATAACTGTACATAAATCAGTGTTAGTTTTCAATAAATAGCGTACTTACTGAAATACTGACATACCAACAATGGATTGAGAAAATGTATGTTGTTCTTTCAGGTAAACTAATCTACCAATTCTAGTGTTTGTACTGCAGGTTTTTATAGTATTGAATTGAAATTTTAACAACGGGTATGTTTCTTAAACAAATTATAAGTCAAAATCACTTCTATAGGCAAGTTATGCGAGTATGAGTATTATTATCATATCATACCAATATTATCATAAACTCTATAAAATAGACATATATGGTGAAATGAACATCTCGAGAACAAAGTAGACGAAACTACTTGATAGTATAATATTCTCCTTAATCATAAATTTATTTTAAAAACAAGATGTTTTACGGTTTTATTGTAAGGTTGTTTAATTTTTTTCTTAAACCTAAACTGATTAATTATAAATAAATATTTAGAAAAACGTTGGCCTAAATTCTGAAAAATTCGTCTTTCGTAAATGTATTATTTTATTTTTCACTAAATTAAGTACTTTTAAAATACATAGTATGGGCCTCAACCTAGACAAAAAATACAAGTTTTCAAAACAAGACGAAAAAAATGTTCTCCGTAAATAGGCGAAGTAAGTAAAATGTTAAGATAAGTAGAGTAATTTACTAATCCGTCGAGATTTCTCCCACAATGTTGAACAATTTTATAAATAAACTAAATACAAACAATACTGTACTATATCTCTGCTTGATAACCCACAGGACAAGGGGAGACCCTATAAGACATAAGGTAAGTTGCTGAAAGCTGTAAAGAGACAATAGCGTTTGGAGTCGCACTAGGGAAGGAGTTTTTATACTGTATATACAGCACATAAAAATTTGAGTATATTTAGTTTCAGCAAACATCGTATATACTTATTGAAGCTATTTACCATTTCTTTTGTATCCATACTTTATATTTGAACTGTCATTCACCAAATAATATAAATAATATATCTATATTTTACTGTAAAGGAGCTGTGTCACATATCCTGTTCTGTCATATCCAATAATCCCACCTATTTCTGTTTGAGATCTAATCGCGCTAATATTGTGATTTATATTAATGTTTCTATCAAAAGAGATTCTTCAACTTCATCAGATGAGGAACTGATAGTCTTTTTGGCATGATGGAAGCAGAGCAAGAGGAAGAGATGAACCAAAGAAGATACCTGGGTCCATGATATCAAATTGGAAGAGGAGGAATGTGAAGAGAACCTTTTCCCCAATATTGGGTGTGATGAGCAAAGTAAAAAAAAGTTATGAGTGAGCTCACAAAGTTGTTTGTAGATCATCTGCCTTTAAAAAAAGAATACATATTTGAATCCTTCAATATTCTGTCGTTATTTGTGGTTTTGCTTATTACAATAAGATTACATGAACTCTATGTTGTTTGTATAGAAGGTTTTCGGTTTAATTATTGACTGTAATTAAAAGCGCGTGCATATTTTTAGGGATTGGCCTATAGAATAAAGATTTGTTAACACTTATCTCTTCCACGTAGACTTTGTAAAAAGGAGGTATAACAGTTGACCGGAAATGGGCCTCAGCTCTAACGGATTCCCTCCCTCTCATACATTACGTGACTGACAATCAGGAAATGGACATCAATGTCACGGACAGTAGGAGTAGGATTAGCCACGTGGCGAAAATATGAGATTTTTATATGTTTAACACATTGAGTCAGTGGAATTAGTTAGTTGCTATTTCGGAGTTGATGTAATATTTATTTTTCTTATCTTTTGTTTTCCATTGAGCTTTAAAGGACTAAATCTTTTAATTGAACATTTTTAGAAAGCACGGTAGGAGTACGCTACACAATGTTCCACGCTACTTCGTGGATGTTGTATGGAAAAATTAAAGTCTGTTCATTCTATAAGGCTACTAATCTTATATAATATCATAAACTAAAAAATGTCGTATGGTGATATTCGGTTTGTTTAAAGATTTTATTTATCCTGTGACTTTTTACCGTACTAGGGCTAGAAACACAAGATCACACATTAAGCCGACATTAAATAAGACAGATGCTGTAGAAATTTCGCCCTATCGGATCTTTTAAATACATATCCCTCACTATATTACCTTACTGTAACAATCACATATTCGTGTTTACTGATTAAGACACTTAGTAATTGTATTTTAATTTCTTGTTAAAATGTACGTTGAAACTAAAAAAAACAGAGTTTTTTACGCAACTTTATAAAACAAGTGACAGGTGCTCATAAATAATGTTATGTAAAATATTATCGTAGTTCACTTAAAAATATTTGAAAGCGCTTTATTTTAATTTTTAATTTAAGGCTTGCAGATGTTACGGACCAAAAATAGAGTCAGCAAAGAAACAAAGTAATACTTTAGAGAATGAATTATCTTTTAAGTGTATATGAGGGGTACAGGACGTAGAGTATACCAGTTTTATATTAAAAACTCTATTTCAACAGTTGAAAGTTTGTGTAGATTATCTTGAAGAAAATGCTCCTGATTCTTCTAAAATCAGTGAATCTTTGTTTCTACCACAATTAAATTAATGGGATTTAGTTTCAAGAAATTCTTAACATACTTCTCATTAATGGCCATTTGGGAATCTAGAAACTACTGATTTTTGAACTGGATTGGACATTTACTTTTAGACAAGGGCCAATACAAAAGCCAAATAGAGCGTAGGTGACTGTTAATAAGGAATTCATGTGAATAATCTGATAAGTATATTTATTCAATTACATTTATTTTTTATTTTTAAAAAGCTGAAAAAAGTAGATTTAGTTTGTATATATTTAAGTTTAAGATATAGAAAAAAACATATTTAATTTAAATAAAATTCAACCTGAAATAACGACGGGCGAGGACTCATTTATAAACTGCCAACGGCACCGCGGTTTTTAAATTAAACTGGAAAATGCGAATACTGGTATTTTGTAAGTTTTAATTACTTATCGTAATTTTACCTCAATGTTTAGCACCTCGTAATAATCAAGAGTAAATACAAATATTTTTATTATTTTTAAGTTAAAGTTTGTATTTAATTTACTCGACGATTAAAATGAAACCTGTGTGAAATAGAAGATCTGGCACTGCCCAAAAGTCCAGAATCTCTATGTCTATAATTATAAGTTGAGTACGTATTTGAAGTACCCGAATATTGAAATTAAATATATTAAATAAATTGGTACATCTGATAAATTTAACAAAATAATAATATAATTGCGATGTTCACGTTAGTTAAATTATATATACCTGGTATATATCACAAATAATATTCATTTAGACATCTTTAAAAAGGATACAATTTCGAATATTGAGCAAAATATCATTAATCTGCATAGAACCTAATATTAAAAAAGTTTACCAGAACTTTTATTTCAAATTTAAGAAAGTTAGTTTTCCACCTATAGTCTCCAGAAGGTGGTAGATTGTTGTCGTGGTACGATGAGGAATGATTTTCATTCTTTTATATGTTATGAAGAAGAAAAATAGACTATCTTCCTTTGTTTCTATCCATCCTAATGGATCACGAGACTGTTTCGAGGTGATTAACAAAAATAATGCATGGGCATTATTGTTATTTATAATAGACGGGTTTGGTAAAATATGCTCTGATAGCTGGCAAAAATTGTAACCTTCTTATCTTAGACACAAACTAAAGTCTGAAATCATGCAAGCAATGGCACGGAAAATATATTCATAATAGTTTGGGAAGACAGAACTGCAAAATTAAGTTTATTATGTGTGTGATATGATATAAAATGAGCAAATCCTGTTATGGTAAGATTTATGCTAAAAAATTGTGATATAATCCAAAATATGCAAACAGGAAATAATTTAACCTCATAATCTGGTGAAAAATGTACTTGAAATGTTTCAGAGTATTTTTATTCAGACTCAGGTCAAGCACGAAGAATTGATGGTAATATGAACAATTTTAACCCACAGCGTGTTTCAACCTCGATTGATCAAATTGAGTTCTATCGAGCGTAAAATCAATTCTGAAACTTGCCGCTAGATTAATGCAGACGACCGCTTCCGAGCAATCCACTAAATTTGAAAATTTGGAGGAAATAACTTGGAAATCATTTATAGTTATAACTAACCATTGATGTGCATTATTGTTTTATTTTGTGTTTGATTTTAATTGTATCAAAATATGTGTAGATATTTTATAATGAGGTTATATTTCATAGATATCTGACTATTGAAATCACTTTTATGATGGAATTTCCGGGAGAGATTTATGTATTTTTCCCTAACCATGGACAAATTGACAAGAACAACCTTTGAACATTGTATATAAATATATATATAATATATATATATAATATATATATATATATATATATATATAAAATACTTTAAAACACTCTTTATATTTAAAATCAATCTTGAGTGATGTGCCTTACAGTTTTATTTTGTGTTTGATTATCTTTGTAACTAAACATGTGTAAATCTTTTAGAATGTTCTTTGAATTCATTATGTATTAAATGGCTTCATAGAATTATTCTCCGGAAACATTATAAAAGGTGTTTTAAAAGTCTGGGTACGGCTTAATATTTTATAAACCATAGCCGATAATATACTGTATAAAATCTATAACCTTTGCACAGTGTCATATGGCTATGTAAACTATTTTTCCTTGCTATTACGATGACATGCCAACTATGGGGGTGAGGGCCCACAAGGAAAACATGGGAAATCTTAAAAAAAAGCATGGGTCGAGTGATACCTCATTTGAAAGAGCTCACTTAGTAGAGTTGAATGCCGCAAACCGCATCTCAAAAGGTTTATCCAATCAGAAATGGTGGGTTGTTTTAGGTGCACATTGTGAAGTACATTATGCGCTGCCATTTCTGACTGGATCGTCGTATTCTGATGCGGTAGGCGGCGTTTCACTCTAATAACCAATGGTTTCACTGATTAGTATTTATAAAAAATAACAAAAAAATTTAATTCAAAAATTAAGTAGTAAATTAAACTATTTCACCAACAAAAAACAATGGTAGAATTTAATTAATTCACGAATATAAATACGACGAATTCACTTTAGTTTTATTTTTAGTGTTATAAATTTATGACATAATTTGCTAATTAAAAAAAGCCAGTGAAAACAAATCTGTACGGATTTTAAGAATATCCAGGTTGTGTAATTATCAGTGCAAATTGGCTACCGGCTCATGGATGACTGCAAATATCCGGTTGAATATTAAAGAAAGAGAGGGTTCTTACAAAGTTGTTTTCAAGTAATAGACGATAAAACGCTTAAACAGAAAACAAATTAAAATGATATTAAAAGAGGTCCGTGTTTTTAAATTACGAGAGTGGTTTTAATTTACTAAAGTGTTTACTCTCCAGCGCTGGTTTCTTTGAGAACTAATCGTCTAGAGGAGTAATTTTTACGTGATTTCGTCCAAATATTCGACAAATAAAGTAATTTGTGGATTTTAGAATGTGTCAATATGTTATTTTTTCAAATGTTTTAAACGTTTCTCTTTGAACCTGGGTATTTTCTATAACTTTATAGAACGATGAACTAGTGATTGCAATATCGTTGATGATAAATTTCAATATTTTTAATATGAAGTGATTAAAAGGGGTTTGCTCTGACATACCTATGTTTTTCAGACTTCTACATTTTATGTAGGACTAAATTGACTATTCAGATGGTTAACAAATTTGAAGTAATAACTCGAAACCAAACTTAAAAAATGTTATGTGTACTTAAAGAGTTCCCACGTTTGAATTTTACTGTAGTCAGTAAGTTCGTTTGTGTCTGTAGTGGGTAGTTTTCTGTCGGTCGGTTATAGGCAATACGTAATACAGTTGTTAGTTATGATCCACTTTAACTTTGATGATGTGGTGTGGTCATGTACAATATTTTGGCTTTAGGATATTTTTTGAGGTAAAATAACAATTTACAAGTATTTATTGCTTTTGATGGAAAACTCATCAATGTTTAATATATTTATCTTTTTTGGCTTCACATATCACTATGCATTTCTTTCATTTTTGTATTTCTGGTCCCTTAATATTGAAATAGACAAATAAATGTTTTATTCCGGTATAAATAGTAATCGACTATATTTACCCGCACGAATAATAAAATAACAGTCATGACTGCAGAGTGAAATATGCGTTTGTTGCGGAATTATGAGGGTTTGAGAACGATGGTATTGTTACTGTACCGATATCAGTTACAATGTTTTATTTATTGTTGGAGATAGATATCAGGCTGATGGTATTTTTTGGTTAAATTGTAATATCAGTCATATTTTGTTTGGAACAACAATTGTGTGGCATTATTTGTGTCGTTAAAACAGAACGCCCATGTAGTATGTTGTTTATGAGTGTTATGATTTCTATTATATTGTTATAAAAATTATATTTATTATTAATTATTAATTTTTGCATTGTAGTATTGGAAAGTTAAGATATTAATTTATAAACCACGTTGTACATTAACTGTATTTTATACGTCTTCGTCAGAGTGCAGAACCGAATGTAGAGATTAGATTTTCTTCCAATGTCCAATTTTTGTAACGTAACTAATGGCTGCTAAGAAAAATGGCAATGAGTGGTTTATTACGATACTGTAGTTTGCAATGAAAGTGGTGTATGTATTGGGGCAGTTAGGCTACATGCGTTATATGCAAGCAGCGGGATAAAACCGAGTGCCAACATAAAGTTTTCTTCCAACCTAATTTTTTAGAACCAAATAAAAAATAGTAATGAGGGCTTTGATTTAAAACATGTAATTTTATGCCGAGGAGAACACCTAGTCAGAAATAAAAAATTTTTCGTGTATCTCACCTGACACTTTAGCAAAGTGAACAACCCCAAAAAAACGAGGTATCTTCACAAGCGCTGAAGTACCAAAACTAGCGCTAGAGTCCAAAAAAGAAGGAAAAAACCAAGTGATCTGGTGGTTATTGTGTAAGTTAAGAAGATATGATATGACCATGTTGCGCATGTTTTTATCTTTAATAAGGTGTGTTTTTGTACAAATCATGCATTTTATTTATATGATTGTGTGAGAGCTGTAGCATTGCTTTAAATATTATTAGTATACCACACTTAATTTATAGAAATTATAATTACTTCTTGAATACATATTATTTTAATTAAAGTTAAGTAGTAATATATACTTTTAAAAATAGTTAACTAATCTGACTTAATATTATTGTGTATTAAACAATGTTTTTAATTAAGGTAACACAGGGTGTTTCACGATACATTGTTATTATAATTTACTAACATAACTCAAAAGGTATATTGACGTATCAGGTATTATTATTACTCATTATTTTGATATTAAAGAATCATATGGAAGTCTTTCTCAAAAACCGTGACAGGTTTGTAACATGTTACTTTTTTAACATACAAAATTAAATTTTAAAATAAATTTAAAAAATTTTCATTAGTAAAATTGTAAAATTAAATTAGAACAGAGAATTTTTTTTAACATTACGAATAACGACTTGGGTTTTAGAATTATCATAAAAAGGAGCGAAAGAAATAATTATTTTACTGACGGATGAGTCAGACGCTATCTGGCAGGTCCGTGCCCGCACGGATATCGCCGCTTCCCCTCCGATCACGGCGAGAGGAGAAGGCTTCCCCCAGCCCCCCGCGATCCGCGCGAACCTATATAATGACGGCCGATTGAAGACACAGGGAGAGACAGTCAGTGACCGCCGACACCGCCGACGACCGCTGCTCACACTCACGACTACTTCAACCCCTTCCCCCGACCGCCACCGCTCGCTGGAACGATTGTACATCACGACTCGACGCCCGCCGCCGTGATATCCAGCACCAGGTAAGGAACAACGACCCTGTTCCTTACTAAAGTGTTTTATCTCCGCCATCAACAATTCTTCCAAATTTTTTTTTTATGTGAGACACAGAATTTAATATTTTATTTTGTCATTTATGAAAATTAAATCGATCTGTAAATATATTAGTAATGTTTGATGGTTATAGATTTATTTGATAAGATAATTTGTTTGATTTTAAATATACTCTTAATAATTTATTTGATATTTAAGGGTATCATTAAATGTAAATAGAATATATTTGACTTTCTCAGATTTACTGAAACTTTAATTACTTTTTCAACTTGAATTACTAAAGTTATTCTTTTCTTCAATTTAACTTATATTTAGAATTTCAATTACTCAGATAATTTTTTTTGTCATTTCGACTAAATTTTAATTACTGTGTTAAAATTTTCCATTTTCTAAATTTTTCAGATCTCGCATTTCTTTTCCTGGCGATCGATCTGACACCTCATCCCGAGTTTCCTTTACGAACTTTCCTACCAATTATCTCCTACCGGAAAAAATTATAACAGTCGGGACTCGCCTTACCACTGCTTTCTCTCCGGCTATAGTACTGGCATCCTATACCCACGACTTCCTTTTATAAATACTTTCTTCCCACCGACCCCGTCCTCATAAACTAAATCTTTATGTTTCAATCGACGTAAATTTTTTATATTAGGTATAAAAGTTTTTCTCGACCATCATTCTGTTGTCTGATTATTATCACATTTTTCTTG
This sequence comes from Homalodisca vitripennis, assembly GCF_021130785.1. NCBI lineage: Eukaryota > Metazoa > Arthropoda > Insecta > Hemiptera > Cicadellidae > Homalodisca > Homalodisca vitripennis. The sequence goes on from NW_025779231.1 coordinate 34,060, forward strand.
GCGAATCTCTAATCTACTCGGAAATATTTTTCTTTCTTATTGAAGTTCAATCTAATTTTCATTTTTATTAATTATTTATATTTTTGTAAGTGATTAATCTTTATTTTTCTCCTTTTATCTATTTCGGGACTCGCAACCCTTCTCTTTTTTTTTTTGCGAACGTCCTGACACCCTCACCCCCGATAAACCCTCCATCAAAATATATTTATTTAACGATATTTTTAGTTTATTTTTCTGGTGAACTGTGCAGTGTTCAATTTTTTCTTTGATATTCATCAGAGCCCTAATATTTATATAGTAATTTAGCTTAGTAGCCTTATTGCATAGTTTAAATCATTTACATTTATCTTATGAGCTTGCATATGTAGGGTAATTCTGCATGGTGTGTTATAAGTGATTACTTTGTTTTTTTTCTATTTTCCAAAATTTATATGCCTGAGAAAGTAAACTTGATATTTTAAATTTTTGGAGCTATACACTTGCCTTACAGAATAAATACAGCTTAGTATATTTTTATATTAATAAATGCAATCTAGCTTTTGCATCCCGTAGAAATATATTTTTTGTTAATGGTTAGTGCTTGCTTTATGTATATAGTAGTTGCACTGTGATATTGGTGCATGGCTAATTTTTAATTTATAATATTGTATATTTGCTATAGGGTGTTATTTGAAATATTGCTTTTTGTTTGCCATTGCTATTCATACTTTGCTTTGATTTTGTATTTTGCTTCTACTAACCATCATTATTTAACCGATTAATTATTCCAACCCCCGGGCTCAATAATTACTGTATACGACTCCCCCGACCAAGTTATCAGTGGAGACTACTCAGCTTACTTGTAATTCCTCACTGACCCGGACCGTATTAATAAACAATACAGTTGTTTTCGAAAATCGAACTCGCTTGAACAATAACTTTCCTAGAACAAGACATTTTTATTTTTCTGAGCAAGATTATTTTTTTATTGTTTTACGTCTTTAAAATATTATTGGAGTTGAATGTGATGAAGTAAGCCCAACGTTTATTTTGGAAGTATCAATTTCCTTCCGCAGGGCCCTCTGATTCGACTCCTAACAATAAATAATAGTTAATGAAATTCTCGAAACCCTGGAATTTTCTAACCCAGCTCGACTGGCTATCTGGCAAGTTGCGAATATTTTTCGCTTGCCCCGAAAAATAACATCGCAAAGTGGCGCCCGAACAGGGACTGTAATATACGTTAATTTACGAACTTTACGATTTACTTTACTCTTTTTTGTGAATATACTTTACAATTTACGACTAAAAATTGTTAAAATTTTACAACAACTTTTTGTGTTTAAGAAAATTTGATACGTACAATAATGATGTACTTACTAAACCTCTTTCTCTCCGCCCTTATCAACTCGTAATTTACGACACCACAGGCTTCTGGTGGTACAGTGCCAAAAATGAGTCCTCCTACAGTCCGTAACATCAGTCGCACCGATTACTACCACTACTACTGCTACTATTACCGCCACCACTACTACTAGTACACTAGTACTAATGCTACTACAATGGGCCTAATCCGATCCCTCCTACAACCATTCCCAATCCCCAAATTATGCTTCCTTCCCCTTCGGAGAATGATCCTCGTGTGGGCTGGATTTATAAACTACAAAGAACGACCTACAGGAAGAGTTAAGAAAATTTAATTCTGAATCCGGATGGTTAAATGTGGCTGAACTACGAAAGCGACTTGTAACTTTTTCTTAGGTCTGGAAAAACACCTCCTGAACCCTCTTCCACTAAGAACAGAATTATTGTCATACGGACAAAAACCTCGCGACCAATGTAGTTTTCCTCAGCATTAGGACCGATTAGTGCCTCTCATGTTGATGGGTCCATATACAACATGAGGAAGTTTAGCATTCGAGAAATGTTAAAACCTCCCTCCTACAGCTAGTTTTAGACTAGTAACAGGAACGATTAGCCCTTTTAAATGGCACGAAAAAATCTGTAAATTCCATAGCCCCAACAAACACACAAGACATAACAACACCTCACCCCTTGAGAATGCCCGACAGCAAGATCCCTCACAGGTGATGAGCCTTGTGACCCGAATTTTGGATTGGACAGTGACGCTAACATGGCAAGCAGGCCTACATCTGAACTTAGACATCCGGATATCTCTCATAATCTCTGCAATCAAGTTTCGGAAATGGAATTTTGAGATTCGATGGGGATGGAGACCCAGTCTCTCTTTCATTGAGCGTCTCAGTGAACTTGCCGAATCGTTATGAAATACCTCCCGATCGGCTACTAAAAGCATTACCGGAACTTTTTTAAGGGAAACGCTCTTTTCTGGTACCGAAATAATAAGTCATTTTGGGCAAACTATGACGACTTTATAATCACTTCGAAGAGCAGTATCTTCCTCCAGATTACCCGACGTAACTTGGATGAGGAAATAACTCGAAGAACTCAGGGCGCGAGAGTGAGCCAATGCGAAAATTTATTGTAGCCCTTACGAACTCTAATTTCGACGACGTGGTGGGCTTCTCTGTAAAACCAAACACTAAACCGATTATATTCAAAACATGAGACCTGAATACAAATTAACGATCAGAAGGGAAAGTTTTCACTCGATTAGTGAATTAACTCATCTTGCCGAAGGTATGAAAGTTATTTGCGAGAGAAGAATAGTTACCGACCTCCTCCAAATCCGGCTCAATCCATGGTACCTGAGACAGCATACGACACAAAACGTTAGAGTTTTTTAAGTCATACCCAGTACAGATGATAGATAAGCCAGAACTGTATCACGATAAACCCAAATCTTTTTAACCGATAAACGAGGGTTAGAGCCCTCTACAACTGTCCCCGACTAATACTACATACTACTCAGCCAAGGCATCTTACTACAGATACAACGACTACAGTAGACCTTGCGCCCTTTGCGGACAGGGCTCTGATTGGGTCGAGAGGGGGTCACGTGAATCCAAGATGGCGGCTAAGCTTCCGCCCCCTGCGGAGAAATTCCCTCATGTGCGGGAGAAATTCCCTCATGCGCGGGAGAAATTCCCTCCTCACACTCTTATCCTAGTGTTTTGGGGTGATTTTGGGCGTCAAAATCGTTGTTTTTCGGTAAAATCGGTGATTTTGGGTGTCAAAATTTGTTGTTTTTCGGTAAAATCGGTGTGATTGATTGGGTCCGGTGAGGGAGAAACGAGGGACGGAGGGAATTCCAACATGGCTGCGCCCATGTATCACGTGATCAAAAAAAAAAAAACCATTATGGCCGCGCCCACGTAAACATAACCTCACTTTTCTCGGCGGGGATTTTCAAATAAAACGACTCAGTAAAGATAAGCTATTTATTGCTACATAATCAGTGGTCACCGTGGTCAGCCTCCGGGTCCCTTGCGGTTACCTGTAAAAAAAAACCAGACATGTAACGACTGCAACCGCAAACTTCCTATTGGCCGGAATAAACGCGTCTCTGATTGGTCTAAAATAGCCGCCAAGCACTCTGATTGGTCGGTGTTCTTTACACACAATCGGCAGAGATTTCCCTGTCTCGCCAGTCTGGAGGTGAACGTCAAAGAGGTAAGACCTATGTCTCGCTCTGTTCCTTGATATTGCACAACATTGTGTAAAATTATCAAGACAAGTAAACCTCGCTAATTACTAAATATAAAATAAATAAGACAGTGCTTACCTACCTAGTTACCCAGATATTATTTTTTAATATATTACTGTTGCAAATGGAATCTCAACCTATTGAAGTGGGTCCAGAGTCTCGTATGGAACTGGATCCTGTAAAAGTACTAGGAAAATACGAGACGTATGTAAAAAGATACAGAGTTTACGGTACCAAGACCACCTTCAAATTTAATACAGTACCAGATAACGTAAGTGAAATAGACTGGATAAAAACCGGATTTTCCAAATTAGTCGATGAAATGAAATCAAACTGTTCAGATTCAGACTACCTGGGATTTACACTTCACAGTTTAAATTTGAAAACCAAAGAGCCAGGTTATGTAAGCGTTTTCGGCCGGCTCATCAAGTCAAAAGTGATGTTTTATTCGAAATTTTTGGTGGCATAATTCAAAGTAATGCCGATTCCGTAAAGTCAGCTGATACGTTTTAGAGTAGAGTGTACTAGAATTAATCTTCCTGTAGGTAGTGCTAGAGTAAGACCAGGTTTTATAATAATTTTTAAAGAAGAATGTAAAGCACGTAGAGGTTATCGTAGTCATTAAGAATAGCGATAGTCTGTGTCTGCCCCGAGCTATAGTGGTACGCAAAGGCCAATGCTAAAAAAGAGATCCCGAGTATGAATCGATAAAAAAAGACAGATGTCAGAGACAAACAACAAAGGCGAAAAAATTGATGGCGAAAGCCCGAGTTCAAATACCGAAAGAGGGAGCGGGGGTCCCCGAACTTAATAAATTCCAAGACCACCTCAAAAAATATAATATTACAGTTTATAACTACAACCGTAAAGGCCGAGAAGTGTATTTTAATGGTAATAAATGAAAGTGCTTTGTACAAAAATTACTTGTTGTATCACGTCACGAAAACCATTATAAATGTAATAACTAGCCCTAACTGCAGCTTTTGCGTGCCGTTTTCTCTATTGTGAAAGCATGCCATTGTCCTTACGACCAACAAAGGTGTACATAGGTGGTTTTCAAATATCTGTCCTGCATGTCAAATTCCGTTTTCCTCGCCTTGTAAAAGAGGAGCATGATGGGGGAAATTTTGTGCCCTGACTGTAAACATGACCATGAAAAAATCAGAATTGTTTTCGCAGCCCACAAGAGTGAACGTTGTAAGTCGGTAAAAAAATGCTTACAGTGCCAAAGACTTGTGTTGTTTGAACAATCGTAAGTCAAAACATGTGTGCGGTGAAGTGTTTTGTAAAATCTGTAACGAGTTCATGGCCCCAAACCACCAGTGCATACATGCGGGGGGTCGACACAGGAAAACCCAAAACCAAAGACTTTCTTTTCATTTTCTCTTGATTTAGAGACCCTCAAGATGAAATTTTAACGGAAGAATCTAGAGTTCATAAAGTTAACCTTTGTGTTTCTCAACAATTTTGTTGGGAAATGCATTGGTGGGGGAAAATTGCCCAAAATTGTACCTCCCGCACTCGTGTGTTTAGACAAGGACCCTGTAGTAAATTTCATGGATTACGTTAAATGGAGGAAAATTCAAAAACGTAATGTGTAATGGCTCATAACGGGTCAGGGTTTCGACTTTCATTTCTGTTTAAGTACGTTCTCGAATCAATCAAAATTCACTCCAGAGCTAATTATGCGTGGCACTAAAGCCATTCTTATGGAATTAGATAACGTCAGATTTATCGATTCGCTAAATTATTTCCCCATGGCCCTCTCTGCACTACCCAAAGCCTTTTTGATCTCCCCCCGGAGAAGAAGAAGGGTTACTTTCCCTCATCTTTTCAACACTTTGAGCAAACCAAAATTTTATGTAGGCCCCATACCACCCAAGGAGTACTATTGCCCTGAATCAATGTTTGAGAAGTCTTAACAAAGATTTTGAAAATTGGCACAACGATCAACCTTAAACAAAATGTAGTTTTTTGACTTTCAAAAAGAGTTGGTCGAGTAACTGTATCTCCGATGTGGAGATACTGGCGCAAGCGTGTATTAAGTTTAGAAAACATGTTTTTGAAAGAATGTAACGTAGACCCGTTTCATGGAAGCCGTCACCATAGCCAGCCGCCTGTAATTTGTTTTTGACGAATTTTCTCAAAAGCCAACACTTATTGGTCTAGTCCCAAAAGAACGGATACCGTAATGGAGTTGATAACCAATCGCCTATTGCTTTACAATGGCTTACTTGGGAGGAAGACCAACGCGATATTAGGATCCAACACGCAGGACGGGGAAAGAGAAGTAAAAAATTGACGGTATGAAAGTAGTAGAACGTTTTGACGGGGAGCGCGTATACGAATTTCAGGGCTGGTTATTTCCATGGGTGCCCCAAATGTTTCAGATACGATAGGGAAGCATCCTTGCCCGATGATCCCTCAACTCCCTGCACTTAGGTTCGAGAGAACCAAATCCAAAATAGATAAACTCCAAAATTCCGGATACGAAGTATTGAAATGTGGGAGTGTGAATTCAATAAAATAAAGAAAGAACAAAAATTGGATTATCTAAATTCTCTCCCCCATTCTAAACACACACCCCACTCTATCCCAGAGATGCCTTCTTTCGGGGAAGGACAGGTAATGCTAAAACCTTCCACAAGTGCGAGGACGGGGAAACCAATTCAGTATGTAGACGTTTGCTCCTTGTACCACCCGTTTGTCAATAAGTTTTTGCCTTATGTTTTATCCCATCCAAAAATCTTTGTAGGTGACAAGGAGTGTAGAGAAAGAGGCATGGAGGCCGAAGGACTCCTAAAATGTAAGTATCGCCTCCGCTAAATTTTGTACCACCACCCCGTCCTCCCTACACGTTATGAATGGTAAATTTAATGTTTGTTATTTATGCCGTACATGTGGTGCTAGAAATGCTAAACACGGACTGTAATCATAGCACCGAAGAAAGAGCATTGACAGGGACATGGACAATGCAGGAAATACGCAAGGCTGTAGAAAAAGGATACAAAATTTTAGAAATGTACGAGCTTTGGGATTATAAAATCATTACTTACGAAGACGGTGGCCTTTTTAAAACCGATTTTGTAAATAAGTTTCTAAAAATTAAAACAGGAGGCATCGGGCTAACCCCTCCTGGTGCCTCACAGAAGAGGATAAAGCCGTGTAATATTCAAAATTATTATAAACACGAAGGTGTCAGATCTCGACCCTTCCCAAAATTGAAAAAAACGGGGGTCTTCGCTCTCTCGCAAAATTGATGCAAAATTTCGTTTTGGGGAAAATTCGGGACAGAGGGAGAACCAAACTAAAACTTCCATCATTAGAGAACCCGACGTTTTTTTTTAAATTACTAACAAGTCCCGGGACACAAGTAAACGTCATTCAAGAAATTAACGAAGAGGTCCTCCTTGTTAACTGGCAGAACATAGACGAAGTCGGTGAATCCCTGCGAACCGTAAACGTTTGTGCTCGGCGGCCTTCACCACCGCACACGCTAGACTTAAGCTGTACAGTTACTTAGATCGAATAGGCAAACAAGTACTTTACTATGATAACCGATAGTGTATTGTACATACGTAAGGAAGGTTCGTACAGTGTCCCCACAGGGGACTACTTGGGCCGAAATGACCGACGAGTTGGCCGACTATGGTCCAGGGTCATACATAGTAGAATTTGTTTCCGGAGGCCCCCAAGACTTATGCCTATCTTGTTTGGTCCACTAATAAAAACGCACTAGTTGAAGTTTGTAAAATAAAAGGCCTTACCTCTAAATTTAAAAAACTAGTGAAAAAACTAAATTTTTCTAAATTAAAAGAAATGGTACTTTCTGAAAGTAAGCAATCATTAGAGATCACTGAGAACCGCATTAGGCGTACTAAAGACAGAAACATAATTACCGTAGAAGAGACTAAAAATGTTTAAAAGTGACTGGACCAAAACGCAAACACGAAGGTAAGTATGAAACTCTACCATTCGGTTACAGTAAAAGGCTAAAAAACTTACAAGTAACTACACTCTGATCCCATTAGTCGATTCGCTCGCATCTCCTCTGCTATTCTAAAGTACACTCCTCCGATCCTCCGTAAGTTCACAGACCCCCCTTTCCACATATCAGTGTGAACTTTTTCAAAGTCAAGGTAATAATAACTCTTTGTTCATCTGACATGCTGACACTAACTAACTAACTAACTGACTGACTTATAAAGACGCACGAGCCTCATACTCCCCACTATCACCGTCACCAATCGCAAGCGTGAGTCCTGTTCCATATATTGATTCTTAAAGACTTGCACATGACAAGGCTATGGGGGGCCCCGGACAGCTTCAGGGGTTTCTGGAAGCGCGAGTGAATGAGACCTCTAAGGCCGGCGTAAAACCTGTAAGCCCCTGGGGGTCACGAATGAAGGTCACTGGCGCGGCCTAACAGCCCGTAAACCTGAATGTTGTGTTGTGAATGAGACCTCTAAGGCCGGCGTAAAAACCGTAAGCCCTGGGGTCAACGAATGAAGGTCTCTAAGGCAGGCCTAAACTCTGTAAGCCCTGGGACCTGAATGTTTGTGCGTACGACAGAACCCCTGGAGGTACCCCACTGGCACGGCCCTGACCTAGATAGAGACTATCTTAAGGACTTACCTACAGCCTCCAAGTATTTCAAGAACATTGCATTGTCCTCCCTCTTCGTCGGAGTACCACCCGACGTCGTAGTCTTTCTATAGGTCCCTCGAAAGGGACACGACAGACCCTGATAGCTGAAAAAAAAAATCCGATACTCTGAGTATCTATCTGAATTGAAAATCATTAGTAAACTTTTGAAACAAGTATTACGTACCTTTAGCGGTCGGCGATGGAGGCGGTGGCGGAGGAGGCGGTGGCGGAGGAGGCGTGGCGGTGGAGGCGGTGGCGGAGGAGGCGGTGGCGGGTGGAGGCGGTAGCTCCTTGGCGAGGTACTGCCACATACCACCAGCACAGTTGCCAACATTGTAACTAGACTGACTGCGTTTACAGAACGCGATGAGCTTTATGGAAGGGAGAGGTCACATGACCTCAAGTCAATGTCACCGTGGGAGGTGCGAGTGTTTCATTCTAACTCAAACCATGGCCGAGTCCTAGAGCATTCCAGCCCACACTCCCTGTTTGACCTCGCTAAAAAAACCGTGGTCAAGGCAGTTCCGTAATGACTTCCGTGCCCTTTTGAATTTAGAGGTACCACGAACGGTCATGGACGCATCTCATGGAGGAGCACGGTAAAATACGACTGCCTCAGTGCTGAGTGTGTACTGTACACACCACTTGGAGGTTCACACACTCTTACTGCGACCTAACGTGTGTGCCATCACAGGTCTGGCTATAGAACCTTACTACATCCGGATGTATTTTGAAAGTCTACGCCCCCAACGCCTCCATTATCCATTTGATAAGATACCGTATGACCCCCAACAGTTTACCTTCTCGGTACGGAAAGAAACCTTGCGCTAGAAGCCGGAAGTTTTGATCCATACGGAACATGTATATTACTTTTTCGCTATCTAGCGATGATATTGGAACATCTAAGACAGGACATCTACGCTGTAGGACTTGCAGAAGGTCTCTGCTCAAAAATGCGTGGAGAGGTAAATGCAACTGCCTCCGCTAAACCGTGCTAAGCAAACAAGGGATGGGACAGTATTTGATCACAGGGCGACAACCAGTTACTTCTGGATTGGCCCTCAAAATCAAATACTGTTTTTAACCTGGGCATCCGAGCATGCTAGTGTTCGATGTGGGTGTTTCCAAACCACACCACTTAGACGAATATAAATACCGGTATACAGATTATTTTTTCTTCATTTACAAAATGGACCGCGATAGCGAAAGAACTGCACAAACCGGCTAGGCGTAATTACCGCCCAGACGCAGGGTTACGCTGAAAGGAATTAATGACCTGTATCAAGCCGACCTTGTAGAGATGATACCTTACTCGAGAGTAAAACAGAGGTTACAAGTATAATACTGACGATGCTAAACTGTTTCTCTCCAAAATTTGCGTTTTGGCCGTTCCTATAAAGAACAAGACCGGCGCTGAAGTCGCGCATGCACTAGAACCTATACTGTCCTAAACACAAGATGAAAAACTTTCAAACGGACCCAGGTAAAGAATGGTACACACAGTCACGTTAAAAAACTTTTAAAACAAACACAGCATTAATCATTACTCTCTACCCAATCACATTTGAAAAGTTCTATTGTGGAACGTCTAAAAACAGAACCCTGAAAGAAAAAATGTACGAGAGATTTACGGCACACGGTAGCTACGAGTGGTTAAGTATTTTTACCAGACATAGTCAAGGAGTACAAACAGTAGTGGTGCATCAGGACAATCGGTATGAAACCAAAAGATGATAGACGAAAACACCGTAAAACAGATTCTCGCCCGAAAAAAATAAACATAATAAAAGTGGTTAAAACAAAAAATCCCAAATTCCGTGTAAGCGATCAGGTTAGAATTAGCAAATACAAAGGTGTATTTAAAAAAGGATATCTACCCAACTGGTCAAATGAAATATTTTACAATATTTGCGAATAAAACCTACAAAACCTGTAAACGTATATATTACAAGACAATAAGAGGTGATATTTTTGCAAGGCGGTTTCTATGAACAGGAACTGATAAGAACCCGCAACAGGAAATGCCTATCTCGTTGATAAAGTACTCCGGCGGAAAGGCTCCAAGGTTTTGGTGCGGTGGCGCGGTTTTTTGACGATACTCACAATAGCTGGGTAAACTCCAAAGATATTATTAAACCTAAAAAAAAGAAAAGTAAATTATAAAAACATGATGCAATACCGTGGAACCGTCATTACCAAAATGAAGCTCGTAAAGCAAGCCACGACCGTTTAACCGTCCACAACATGGACGAGTATATAGGTAGCGGTTTAAGTCGCAAAAACAAAAACGGTCCGCTTTTACCAGACTCGATAAGAGGTTTAATTGTAGGTTCCTTCAAACTGTGGTAAAACAAACGTGTTATTCAATCTGATCACCGATCCGAACGGATTACGATTCGAGATGAATGTGTACGTATTTTCAAAGTCATTGTACCAACCAAAGTATCAATTACTGCTAAAATGATAACCGAAGGAAGTAGGGTTTTTTCGCGTACGACGATAGCTCCCCTGGTCATTAAACCGGACGAGGCTAAGGAAAACTCTTTTGATGATTTTTGACGATATAGCTTGTCAAAAAAGCACGGCAATATCCGCAGTTACTTTGCTATGGGGAGGCACAAGAACGTAGATACATTCTATCTCGGTCAAAACCTACAGTCACGTAATCGAAACAGCTGGTCAGAGACAATGCAAATTTTCATAATACTCTTCAAAACAGGATGATATGAATCTACACCACGCTTACAGTGATCACACGTCAATACCGATATGAGATTTGAAAAATTTCAAACAGTTTGTGCAGTATGGCGTGGAAGGACAAAACACGGGTTTATATCGTCATTAGCAAGGACGATGACATTGATAAAGGGAGGTACCGAGTAGGTATAGACAGTTTTGTTTCAAGATCTATAATGGTGAGGATCTACACTTATAACGACATCAGAGGGTTCTCGGACCAGAGACTCCACAAAGTCAACTCAAATCTGTGTACGTGGTACTCACCCCGGACAAGAAAAAATTTTGCCGGTAATTACTGTAGCAGACGACCACCACACGGGTTTTCCTTTTCAATAGAAAGGTGTTGGAGACACAAACGCCAAGGACAGTACAGGTGCAACCATTCCTCCTGTAATTCTGTTAATGATTTCGTCCCAGCGAACGGTTTTATAACCGCGATATCTGGATAGAATTTTTGAAAAAAGAGCCAGGAGAAAGGGTGTACCGTTTTGAACTCGTTGTATACCAACGAAGACATGTTAAAGTGTACTGTGCGGGAATCGCAGAACCCTCTTGTCCCGATTCAGGACCGTTTCCAGACCCAATTCGGTAAGCTTGTACCGTTGAGAAACGCACACACGGCGGTATATACTTTGCCCAAGTCTGTATAAAGATGTTGGAGTACGCTTGTAAAGTCCCACACACCTCACGTTGCATCATTCTCACGGAGCGAACTATACCTATTAGGAAACCCGTTACAATCTACAGACAAGCACTGGCCTCGAAATGCCTACAGCTGACATCAGCTATAACGTGGCGTACGGGCCGACCCCACGTGGACTACCGAGAGGCGAGAGAAACAAAGAGTTTGCGGCTGTAAATAATCTGTGCCAGAGCCTCTTTACTTCAGAATTTCTAAAGGTGGCCTTACCAACTGTCCCTATGTACTAGTGAAATGTTCGGAAATAAGTCTGACGGATGGAGTGTATAGATAGTATTACAAAACCGTGATCAGTTTGAGGCGTGGAGGAGATTTACAGGAGCCAATCCTTGTGAGTTTCTGGGCTACTCAACTCATTACCTGATCCATATACACGGTAGGGTGAGGAACCCTATCGCTCGGTTAAAAGAGTACATGGATAAGACGGATAGAGAATGAACAAGTAAACCACGGTGGCCGAGATCCCCGCAGTGGAGAGACGGATGGAAGAAGAACGTTTGTATTTAGATCACGAGCGCAAGTGCAAATACCAGAGATCAGTCTACTTCAGGAAACTGGGTACGGTAGCGTCACTTTGGTGACATTAATACACTACCTTAGAAAACACAAGAAACGCGCAATGTTTTTCAGACAAGTCGAACTACCGTAGTTAAAAGTGTCAACTCAACACGGACTCGGTCAGTTGTGCAATATGGAGCCAAACAAGAAGAAGGTAAGATTTGACGACAGAGTGTGAAGGTTCATTTCGTTTCAAGATACGATGAGTGCAGAGGTATTGATGTATCACATGTTCTTTTGAGCAAATGAGGAAAGGCGTATATAAATGTTAAACGGACAGATGGTGACATCATTGATAAAAAAATGGAGCGGAACGAGAAACAGCTTACAGCTGAGATATCAAAGTTGAGAACGGGCCATCAGGCGAAAGTATAAGGAGTTTAAACAAGGGACTCTGTCTACCGAGATACGTCTGGAAAAACCAGTACAAACCACTCCAGTCTGAACTGCGAAAGAAAACCAAAGAATTCCGAAAATATAAAAAATCGAACCTGAGGAAGAGCAGCAGGAGATAAAAGAGGAAACTCTTCTCTCCCGCTGTAACATCATCTCCGAGAGTAACCCGCTTACTTACAGGACGACGAAGTGCTGGAGACTAGTGATCCACCTTTACCCGAAGCAAGCGATATCCTTTCCACCGCTAAAAGGGACAACTAGAGGCTTCACAATGGGTGGAAAAAACACATTCCAAAATGCACTTACAGTCAAGTACATGAAGTCACTGATGAAGGACATTCCCAGTTCAAAGAAAGATTGATTCCATATACGGACCACGCTATGATAACGGCACACTAATGATTGGAAACAAAGTGTTAAATTATCGATAGTAATGGCAGTATAGTCATCAGATGATGTGTACTACAAACCTAACGAAAGGTCTGTAACGAATTATTCTTTAAACGCGCACCGTTACATTACGATGAAACTGATTTTGGTCACTTTACAAGGATATATTGAACAGGACACACGCTCACAAAAGAGGTTACAATTATAAAAGTACCATAAACCGTAACAAATCGACAAAATACGAACTTGTCATTTCAAAACTATTTCCCAAAGCTTACTCGGGCAAAGGCTTCAAGGACATGTCAAACCCTGATCCCGTGTATTACGACGATCCGAATGAAATTGTGTGAGAGATTAAAGGTTTTAATATAGGTTCAGTCTGAGGCGGGTAATACGGGGTCATAAAAACGAAATTATAAACATCGTGGAAGAGTTGAGGGAGTTGAAACTCATCCGTGGTAGAGGAAATTCCAGGTATAGAGGCATTGGTATAAAAAAGTAAAGGATGTTCTCTTAGATTACAGTTTCAAAATGAGCGTGGACAAGTTTTGGTCGCACCGGTGGCGAGACCGGTAAAAAGAGGCCCTCCTGGGGTCGGGGTTTCGCATAACGGTAGACGGTGATTACGATATCAAGGGCAAAGCGGTTATGTAACGTGGCCGACGCCCAGCAGAGTCTAGACGCTATAAACCTGCAGACCTTGGACAAGAAATTAAATGGCACTAAAAACGGATATGACCCGGTCTATGCTCAAGACACTCAAACTCGATGCCAGAAATAACAGAATACCTAACGTAGCTAAACCCTAACGAACGAAGCGGATGCCGTCAATTTGCGAACGCTAAATAAAAGAACATTTAACGTTCGATACTGAGATAATAGACGCTAAAAAGAGAAGAATAATCAACCTGAGCGATGGTGAAGGATTAAACGGACGCTGTCACTCTGTCACAACTACATACTCTTACACCTATGAAGAGTATCAGAGATTCTACCGTTACTTTCAATAATTTCAGACTGCGCAACGTTGGATGGCCAGTCGAAGCCTACGGACGCTACGACTAAACGGTATGTAGATAGTCGTATACCCCAAATGGGCCAAAAGACGGGCATTGGAGTTTTGGACATAAGCGTCCTGAGCGAGATTGAAGAGCCTCTATACGAGGGTGAAGCTGTTAATCTCAAATACTTTCAAAAAACACGCCAATGACCAGAGTGGTGCAAGAATTGGAACGCGCAAACCGGTAAAATCACTAATCTGAGAGATCCTACCGACATGAGTGACGCGGTGACCGTGAATTACCTAGTGAGAGTACTGAGCGAAGTCTATTACGGTATGTACAAACTACTGGCTCCGCCGCTGGACGCTATACACTTTAACCGATAAAGACGAGTGGATCAGGTTCAACATTGTCAACCCATACTTTAGGGACCCGGTGAGCAGGGGTGATGAGATCGAGATATAAGTAGGTTGTTGACATTTTTTACCGTCATTTACTTTAGAACCTGGCGAGATGCGGTTCTCGTATTAATTCTGTGTGTAGCTCCTCTGATAGCTGCTAATAAAACTTTGTTGTACTTGAGAAATACGGCTATCTCACAGCAACGAAACATCGCTGACTAACAATATTAAGGACGCCATTACGAGGTTTCAGGAGACGTTCGGACTACAGGTGACCGGATATGAAAAACGAGGAGACACTGAAGCTGATGGACACACCCAGATGCGGTAACTCGGACGAAGGCATAGCCCCGTTTTCCGTGAACCCATTAGTTAAATGGAACTCAACTCGGGTCACGTGGAACATGATTGGCTCTGGCATCCAGTATGCCAACATCGTTGTTGAGAGAGCGTTTTCCTTGTACTCCAAGCACTTCTGCTCTCGAATTTCCGTAGAAGTTACAGTAATCCCACTATAATGGTAGTGATTTTCCCCTAAGAAACACGTGGCGTACTACCTTAAAAGCACTTGCAGTTACGATTTTTGACGGTCCGGGCGGTGTTCTCGGCCACGCTTTTCTCCCTCGACCGTGGCTGAACCAATCGGATATACACCTTGATTTCGAAGAGGACTGGGACTTTACAATGAATATACCCGCACCCGGAGAAGACTTCGTTCTTTACAGTGATGGTCCACGAAATAGGGCCATGCTCTCGGTCTTCAGCATTCGTCTGTGTTACGATCCGTAATGTTTCCGTCCTATTACCAGCCATCGGGTATCAACAACTTGTACGAATTTGATTTGGACAGAGACGATCAGCTTGCAATTCAGGTTTTGTAACGGACCGCCTGTCCCCCTCCTCCTCCTCCTCCTCCACGTCCACTACAACATCCCACTACAACATCCACTACTACTACTACAACAACAACAACATCAACTACCACTAGGCCCTACCACGCCTACACCTACAGAATTGGACATTTGTAATTTACGGCACAAACTCAACACGTTCTTAGTAGTGAGAAACAGACTGTACGCGTTTTACGGTAAATACGTTTGGATACTCAGCCTGAACGAAGCCCATAGAACGCGTGAAGAGTTTACCAATCCTCTGATAATTACAGAGTGGTTGACGTTCTTACCGTCGAACTTTAATAATGTCTCAGCCGTGTACCAGAGACCGGGACGGAGACGTAGTCATGATTGTGGACAGGACTTTATACGTTATAGATTACCCGTCACTTAGACTGTCCAATCAAAGACCCATTAGCAGAATCGTACATAACAGAATTAAGAAAGTCAATGCAGCGTTAAACAGTAATATGGGTAAGAACCTACTTCTTTGTCGATGACAAGTTTGTCGTAGAGTTGAACGAATGCACCCTCACAGGCACCATGTTAGGGATGACCTCAAGCGTACTCCCAGGTGTTCCAGGATCTATAAAGGGTGGATTCAGGTATATAAACGGTCGTATTTACTTTATAACAGACAGTTACGTGCTGGAGTTTGACGAGTTTTACCGGTACTGTCACGAAATCCGAGGCGGACATCTTCGACGTACTGCAGATTACTTGTTGTGTGCGTGAATCGCTACTCAAACAGTTTGTATAAAGTGATGATACGGTATATAAATGGCGAATCACAAGCGTAAATCAAACAGAGTGAAACGAGCTGTCAAGCGGGGCAGAGGTATAGTGACCAGCGCGCTGAGAAACGCACTGCCCGCTGTAGGCACCATAATAAATCGTGCTGTTGACGCTTTAACCAGTTGAGTTACAACCTCTCCGGCGGTTTTCGGTACTGTGGGCCAGGCACCACGTTGTCTGAGAGACTTGCACGTGGCGATAAGGGTATTAATAAGTTGGACGAATTCTGTAGAATCCACGATATAGCGTACTCGAAATAATACGGATTTTGGAACACCGGCGAGAGGCCGACAAAGAATTGGCCAGAAGAGCTTGGCAAAGGGTGAAATCAGGAGACGCTAGTGTAGGAGAAAAGGCTGCGGCCCTTAGCAGTGACTGCGGCCATGAAAGCTAAAACAGCGTTTGGGGGTGGGAGAAAGAAAAAAAACAAAGACAAAGCGAGGGAGGGGTAAGTCAAAAGGGCGAGGTCTCTACCTGAAACCTTACCCAAAGAGGGGAGGTGGTGGTGGGGTGAGGAAAAGGAAGAGGGTGTTTGTAAAAAAAAAAAAACAACAATCTCGATACCGATAAAAACCTCTAACAAACCACGAATTGATCCGTTACGCGAGGTTACTCGATATTCCGAACTTTCGAGGTGTAATACATGAGGGACACACTGCCCAAGACCCCGCGGCTGTACGAGTCGGCCATAGTAAATCTGGACAGTTCACGAGGTGAAGGAACGCACTGGGTCTGTTATAAGAAACTAGGAAATAGAGTGTACTACTTTGACAGTTTTGGTAATCTGAGACCGCCGGTAGAACTCGTATCTTACTTTGGGTTCCGGTGTCAGTGTACAGTATAACTATGAGCGTAAACAGTCTGATGACTCAGTAGTCTGCGGACACTTTGTGTTTGAAGTTTCTAGCAAATAATGTTTTCACTTAGCGGTGTGGCCCCGCACGTATCTTGTGAGGTCTTTCCACCAATGGATTTGAGCGATGGGGAGTACGAAATCGGCCTAATTGACCTGTCCACGTACTATACAATTCCGAACATTGAAAAGGGTGTAAATGACAAGTTTCACTACGGAAACGGTAAAGAGATAGTAATAGATGAAGGGTCGTACGAAATTGAAAACATCGAAGAATATATCAAGTCGCACATTGACGGAGGCGTGACGTTCAGTCTTAAGGCAAACAATAACACTCTAAGGTCCGAAGTATCGTGCAGTGAAGCGATACATTTCGAAATATCGGGATCCCTAGCTCCTGTACTAGGTTTCACCGCGAAAATGCTCGAGCCTAATAGAGTCCACATGTCCGACCTCCCCGTCCAGTATTATGACGGTAAACACGATACGTGTTGAGTGTAATATCGCCCGAGGATCCTTTCAAAACGGTGTAGAAGGACACGTGCCTGCATGAGTTTTACCCTGAAGTCGCTCCAGGGTATAAAATAGTCGAGAAAACCGAGCACAGTCATCTATTTACCTGTGAACGTCCGTAGGGTGAACAATATAGCTGTCTCTCTCAAAGACCAGACCGGTGAATTGATAAACTTTAGAAACGAACCGTTATCGTTACGTATACACATAAGGAAACGGCAATGGGCCCTAGTATTTAGAGAAGTGCCGTACACCGTTCCCCTCATTCGATCACAAAAGACCGCGGTGTTAACACCTAAGAACATCAAGTTTATTAGATCGCTGGGTTTTAAGTATGGCTCTGCTATCGATAGAATCGGCCGTCGAGTACGATGAGGCGATAACCGGTTGGGAGTTTCACTCTCACAAACCGTACGCCTCGTCAACTCTAAAGAATAACGACGAAATCAGGATTCCAATCAGTCAACAGGATATAATTACAGCACCGTTCGAAAAGCAGTTTACACATCAGCGGAAAAGTGCGTGCCAAGAAGGCAGATGGGGCCGCGGCCAGTGTTACATTAATAAACAACGCTATTGCATTTTTATTCGACGATATAAGGTACGAGATCGGTGGTATAGAGGTTGACAGGGTGAAAAATGTAGGTATTACAAGTACAATCAAAGGACTGATTTCCATCAGGAAAGAGGAGGAGGCTGGTCTCTTGAATGCATGTTGGCTAGGTCCGGGTGAAACCGGTCAGGCCAGTGAATTTACATATTCAGTGCCTCTAAAAACTGTTGCTGGGTTTTGCCGAGGATTATAAAAAGATCGTGGTCAATGTCAGACAGGAACTGATTATCTTGAGGTCGGCTACCGACATTAATGCGGTCAAAAGCACGGATGCGGTTAACCTCGACTTTGAAATAACCTCGCTCTACTGGCGTGTTCCACACATTACTGTAATCCGACAGTTACAAATTGAAATTATTGCGTGTTATTGAGAAAGATACTCTGATTCACCTACCGTTTCGGTCCTGGGAAATTCACGAATACCCCTCTTTACCACAAACGACTCGTCAGAGTTGGACGATAAAAAACGAGCTCTCAAATTGAGAAACCCCGCTACGTTGTTTTGGCATTTCAGACAGGAAGAAAAATGATCTGAAAAAGGATGCGTCTTCTTTTGACCGTTGCGACCTGACAAATGTAAGACTGTATTTGAAATTCGCAATATTATCCTTACGACAATGTCCACGGTGACTTGTGCATTTTTTACGAGATGGTTTACAAGATTCCAAAGCTCGTACTATCAGAAACCGGGAGCGCCTACCGTTGATTTTGAAAAATTCAAGTCCCGCGCACCGCTCTATGTGATTGATTGTTCTAAACAGAACGATTCGATCAAGTCGGGACCAGTAGACGTGAGATTGGAATTTGAGGCGAAAAATAATTTTCCGGCAAACACGACGGCGTACTGTCTCCTCCTGCATGACTCCCACATGGCGTAACACCCTGCTTACCGGTAACGTAAAACGTATGATGTAATAGTGGTGGTGGTGGTGGTGGGGATCGTGGTGGGGATCGTTAGGTATAAATTGAGCGACTCCTACGCCGATGTAACATTACCTACCCAGTGTTGAACACTCTCGCAACGATGGCGCGGTTATACATTCGCGGTTATAAGGAAGAAGAAGAGAGGAAAATATTGGGACACCTCGACTGTACTAAATTTTACATCCTATACCGACTTTTACGATGTTAAGGACTTTACCAAAATTGAACTTCGTTTTTGAGGTAAACGATGAGCCCGAGGCCTACGACACGGATGATGAGAATAGTCCTATTAAACAGGCTCTAAATAGGTATAGGCAGGGTATAAAAGCCGGAGTGTACACTTCCTTGTGGAAGCACGGCAAGATGAAGATATGTAAATACCTCGACTGTGCTAATTTCACACCTAATAGCACGTTGTATGATGTGACGGGTTTTGACAGAATTAGGGTTAGATTTTGCAGAGAGGATGATGTAAAGCTGAATGGGTATAAAAAGGGTATAAAAGCCGGAGTATACGCTTGCTTGTTCAAGGACAGAAAATTTAAAGGGTGTAGATCCATTGACTGTGCTAATTTAACATCCCATGGCGACGTCTGGGATGTGAGAGATTGTGACACAATTTATGTCTCTTTTTTTGATAGATCCTCTCACATACGAACGGGAGGAGAAGGTGGAGGGGGAAGCACCACCTGCTAAAAAATCTCATTGGTCGGAATAAACTCGTCTCTGATTGGTCTAAATTTGGAGGTTTAAAGTATATAAGGGGTACTGTGGAAGGTACGGTCATACAAGACCGAGACCGAGACCATGGAGGACCCATCAACGGCTATGGACCTGGAGCCTACGAGGATCCCAAGACGCAAGGAGCCTATAAACTCGTTAACGGGAATTTTTCTTAAGTCTGTCTTACTTTATTGATTGTGATCTTTCAAAGTGTGTGATTGTGGGTTTTGTTAAAAACCGGGGTGACTCTCTCGGAATACTGTTTAAGGGTAAAAAGGGTTGCGTTTATTGGTCATTCGATGTGTTTAATGAGTTTTCACAACACTTCAATAGCATTAGTCTAGCCTTGGAGACCTCACATAGGTTTTACGTAAAGGCGGATGGTGGGGAGGATATCAAGGTCATCAACGTATTTGGTAAGCAATGTGTGTTCATCTACGACGGTGAACATTCATTAACGCTTAACAAAACACGAGTGGAATCAGTTCACTGAGCCAACATCCCACTGATGCACATCGTATTGAGAGATCTGTTCTTGATTGAGGAGCCTGTTAAAACCGCAATTGAAAACAGTGACAGTGACCTCCTCCCTAGTCACATAGCTCACAGGCTGTCTCTCGAAATTGAACTTTTCAAACGGTGGCCAAATGGAGGCGATAGTTGAGTTTCACGCTTTTAAAGATAATGAACAATCGATTTATTGTAAAAGAGTTTGTAATAATCAGTCATCTCTTTCGTGCACACATCGTATTCAAGCCTCCATACGATAAGGGGGAGTTAAAATTCTAAAATGGCCAGAACCGCTCGGTGGCTGGAGCGCCACTTTCACAACATCAAGTGGGAGGAGGGTGGTATAGAGTACGACGAGGGGATTTATACGAGCTCTGTGTAAACCCTTTGTCACTGTAATATACTAAGGGGTTAGAAAAAGTTGAATTTTTATCTAATTTTCATAATAACGTAGTTTGATAGAAATATTGTAGATAGTAAGGTGACTATCGTTTTCCGATACTCACTGTATTCTGCCTCAACATAATAGTGGCTTCACTTATGCTTGTGCTTTGAAAAAAGCTCTAGAGCGGGGCGGGGTGAGTGAGTGGTAAGCTCCTAAGGCAGGCCTAAACTCTGTAAGTCCTGGGGCTTTCAACTGCTCTTACGGCAGGCCTAAACTCCGTAAGACCGGGAGCAGTTGTGTGTGTGTGTGTATGTGTGTGACAGATACCTCTATGGCAGGCCTAAACTCCGTAAGTCCAGGGGTATGTACCTCGCTCTAGATGCTGTTAAAATAAATAAAAATAAAAAATAAAAAAAGTCTTTGCGAGTGTTTTACGAGTTTACATTGAAAGGCTTCTCCGAGTAAAGTTTACTTGTTACACTCGCGAGGATAAAAAAAAATAAAAAATAAAGTATAAAATAAAACGTATTTCACCGAGAGACAGGGTTTCGGCATTGAGTTGAGAAGTCCTGTCATTGGTGAGGTACAAAAAAAAATATGTTGGGAGGTAGCAAATTTGTCATGGAATGGCTACCACCTGTGATGAGCGATGGTTGGGGGCTCATCACCCGAGAGGTTAGGCCTACTGGGGATGCTCTCGGTTAACAAAAAAGAACGCGCCTAAGACCTGACCTCATGGGTGGTGTGGAACGAAGGCCACCTTGTACCAGCACATGTGACAGGATGCGGTCCGGCTGCATATAAGCAGAGGACGCGTGTGTATCCTGCACTTTCCTATCATGTCCGACTGTGAACGTTTTAGCCATAGTCCTGCTTCCTCATGGGCCACCACCATGTTCGTGGTTCATGCTGGGAGTACTGTGTTGTGCCCCTAGAGCCAGGATCGGGAACACTACAGTATTGCTGTTGATTCTCGCACTCCTGAGTGTGGTATCAGCCGGCAGTGAAGACGTAAGTCATGTAATAATTTCATGTAAATGTTATACTGTTTTACTGATGTATTTAGTAATGTTCGATTAATGTTTTAGGAACAACCCTCGACGGCGTCTACAAACGGTTGGACAGGGGACGATGATGGAGCCATAGACTTGGTACGTTTATATCCAAACACCGTTATGCCTACACTTTAATGAAATCTATTACTGATACAGAATTATTTGCAGGCTCGACCATCGACATCGCGTGGAGGTTGGTCGGCGAGCGGGTGGTCTCGCAGAGGTCAGGAAGTGAGTGTTTGTTTCGTGTTTGTTTTCTGTTGTTGTTGTTGTTGTTGTTGTTGTCTAGCACATGTATCGCATAACTTATAAATATTGTTTTAGGACCCCGCCAGACCCCGCAGTGAGCCGGTACCCATTCCCACTACGGTACGTAAAATAGTACTAATGTTGTTTTTTTTTCGTCATATGACAGGTTTTTTCAATTTTTATATCCTCTGTATTATTTGCAGACGGCGCGACCTATCTGCGTGATAGAGGATGTCTTTTCGTTGGCTCCTCACCGTTTCAGGCCTATTGTGAGTTTTACTGTGATATTTTACGTGTTTACACTTTACGTAATGTACTACCTTAAGGAATTTATGACTAACGGGTTTGTTTGTTTGTAAAAGAGATGTGTGGAGGACTACATGGAGTTCTGTGACGAGGATCTTGGGCAGGTAATAACCATTCTCTCATCTATGTACCGATATTGAACGGTTAGCGGCGTACACTGATGATTCTCCTCGTGTTTTACAGATGTTTGCAGAGTCCGACCTTGTCGAGGCTCTTGACCGGGCGGAGAGTCAAGAGCACGATAGGGAGATCACGGAAACTGCTGGATCGCCTGAACGAGCCGCAGGAGGTCTGGGATGAAACTAGTCTGGATCAAAGGGTTAGTTCCATCAATTGAAAGTACAATTTACGGATGTGTGATAAATAGCATATCTGAGGGTGTATGTATATGTACAGATCAGCTCACTGCAGCCTGCATTGCTGTCTCAATCACAGTCTGCAGCTGTTCAGAGGACAGGCGTTTGGGGATGGTCACTGCCTGCGGGCAGTGACGATAACAGCTATGACACCTCTTAGAGGCGCCGTTCCGTAGACACCTCTGTCGCACCGTCACCCACTCCTCCGACTCGCCCGCCCTCCCCGGTACCACTCCGTGATGACCTCTCACCGACCGGCGGATCGTCAACGGAGTCTGGCCTCTACGTTCCTATCGTCGCCAGAGTACGCCCCCTCAATACCCCCGTCACCGGAGCTCCCACAAATTCGGCCTACGGTACGCGATATTGAATTACTCGAATTGTACATTATGACTTGTTTACAAGTGATGTAATCTTTCTTCTTCTTCTTCTGTTTTAGCCCAGGGTCAGTGATTGGGAGGCGCGGGAATGTATTGCGGCCCTCCACAGTATCCGAGTACTGATGCGGGAGCTGCAATGGACGGCCAGTCGCATCCTTCTAGATACCGACCATAGGCGACAGATCAGACTCGCCCCGCAAACTTGGCGGGAGCTTCGTGAGGACTTGGAGAATTTCCTACGATCCGTTGGGGAAAGAATGGAGGATGCCAGGCGTAATAACACCACTCCTCCACCCCCGGACGCCGAGGAGACACCTCTGTCACAGCCGCGTAAAGTTGAGTGTCCTGTGTGTATGGTGAATCTTCCCACGGTTGCTCTTCGGCTGTGCGGTCATACTCTCTGTCGGACCTGTGCCGACAGAGTACACACATGTCCCACGTGCCGAGCGTTAATCGTGGGGAGGTTCAACATATACCTCCCGAGGTAACTCCAGCTCTAACTTCAATTGGTTTCAAAATTCACTTTCCATTTTAAATTCTTCAATTGGTTTCAAAAATTCACTTTCCAAGGGACGGGGCATTATCGGGTCGTGGAGTGACAACCAGTTCAGACTGGACAGACTCCTATACCTCGGTAATGCTTAACCTGGGTACTGTGTTCCATACACAGTACGAGTGTTCCGCAACCACACTCAGATAACGTCTTACTTAATTTTTTATCTATATTATTATTATATATAAATAATTATTTTGTAGTGTGAGGGGAACCCTAGGGAATTTTTCCCGCCAGCGCGCGCCACGGGCACCGCCACCTAAGAAAGTGAGGTTATGTTTACGTGGGCGCGGCCATAATGGTTTTTTTTTTTTTGATCACGTGATACATGGGCGCAGCCATGTTGGAATTCCCTCCGTCCCTCGTTTCTCCCTCACCGGACCCAACAAATCACCGATTTTACCGAAAAAACAACAATTTTGACACCCAAAATCACCGATTTTACCGAAAAACAACGATTTTGACACCCAAAATCACCCCAAAACACTAGGATAAGAGTGTGAGGAGGGAATTTCTCCCGCGCATGAGGGAATTTCTCCCGCACATGTGGGAATTTCTCCCGCAGGGGGCGGAGCTTAGCCGCCATCTTGGATCACGTGACCCCCTCTCGACCAATCAGAGCCCTGTCCGCAAAGGGCGCAAGGTCTACTGACTACCATTCCTACTTGTTGGAATTGCGAAACTAAAGGGGCATAAATACCACCAGAGTCCTCTCCCTAAAACCATTCGCTGTTTTAACTGTAAAAAAAATAGGAATCCGAACCGTCCAGTGCCCTTGCAGGCAGGGAAACATTTCCGGAGCCCGGAGCGTCAGAGGTGTCCCGGGACTCTGGGGCAACAAATCACCTCAATCGAATGGCCCAAGTGGCTCAACCAAATAAAAGAATTTAACAAAAGCAGCTGTGCAGAAGTTAAATCGAATGATCCTAGACCATTTGTATCCATTAAGATTCAAGAAACTACCTTTTGTGCACTGCTTGATACGGGATCGATGGTGACTATTATAGGGGAAAGAGTAGCTCATCATCTATTACAGTTAGGCGTTAGGCCTAAGAACGTAAATGTTAATGTTAATATGGCCGATAGCACAAATAGCCAGATATCTCAGGCCTTCGAATTTAACTGCGAGATAGCCGATATTAGAACTAAGGTACGCGCCCTGTTTCTACCAGGCTTAACTACGCCGATGATTTTGGGTATGGACGTTTATAACTAACGCCTTTAAAACTGATCGATATCACTCCTCATGAAAGTACTGCAGAAACAGTGACTAGATGCGATAATTCAAAGACTATTCATACTGATGCCGTTATGACACTAACAGAAGTAGAAAGTAAAAAACTGAAAGAATTCCTTGATTATCAGTTGAATTTGTTTCGATGGTTTTATTTGTCGCACGACATTAGTGGAACATAAAATTCGCCTTAAAACTGATACACCCATAAAACAGAGGTATTATTATCGCAACCCGGCAATGCAGGCGATCATTAACAAAGAAGTTGACAAGATGCTGGAGTCAGGCATTATTGAACCATCATCTAGTCCTTGGAGCTCTCCACTAGTGCTGGTTAAGAAATCGAATGGAAAAGTAAGGTGTTGCATCGACTTAAGGCGAGTTAATGCGGTCAGTGAGAAGGATGCATATCCCCTTCCCCAAATAAGTTCGATACTCGACAAACTGAGAAATGCTTGCTACATATCCACGATCGACCTAAAGGATGGCTATTGGCAGGTACCTCTCGAAGTTAACAGTAGACCAATTACGGCTTTCACTGTTCCCGGCAGAGGGTTATTCCAATTCAAGGTCATGCCATTTGGCTTACACTCTGCTCCGGCTACCTTTCAGAGATTGCTAGACCAAGTGATAGGACCTGAGTTTGAGCCTTACGCTTTTGCATATTTAGACGATTTGGTGCTGGTATCCCGAACTTTCGAAGA
Organism: Homalodisca vitripennis; assembly: GCF_021130785.1. Lineage (NCBI taxonomy): Eukaryota > Metazoa > Arthropoda > Insecta > Hemiptera > Cicadellidae > Homalodisca > Homalodisca vitripennis. Next base: position 59,545 of record NW_025779231.1, read on the forward strand.
ACATTTAAAACTTCTCAAAGAAGTGTTCGAATGCCTTAGAAATGCAGGATTATTACCAAATATGGAAAAATGTAACTTTTGTAAAAAGGAATTGAAACACCTTGGCCACGTAATAAACGAGAGAGGAATCCAGACGGATCCAGAAAAGGTTAAATCAATTGTAGATTTTCCAGCACCTAAAACTGTAAAACAAGTACGGAGTTTCTTGGGACTTGCGTCTTGGTACAGACGATTTATCGAAAACTTTGCAAACATATCTAAGCCATTGACGAAACTCTTAAGAAAAGGGAATAGATGGGAATGGACGGATTCTCAAGAACGAGCATTCAATTCCCTTAAAGCAAAACTTTCTACCGCACCGGTCTTAGCCTGCCCTGACTTCAAGGAAACTTTTACGGTCCACGTGGATGCCTCCAATGAAGGTTTAGGGGCTTCGCTTACCCAAACTATTGGCAAGCGGGAGAAGGTTATTGCATATGCGAGTCGACTTTTACACGAGAATGAAAAGAAATTTTTCCGTAACCGAGAAAAAATGCCTAGTCCGGTATGGGCCGTTCAAAAATTTCGTCCGTACCTCGAAGGGTACAAGTTTATTGCGATAACTGACCATCAAGCTTTAAAGTGGTTGATGAGTTTGGAGAAACCATCTGGAAAGACTTGCTCGCTGGATGCTGGAACTACAGCAACATGACTTCGAAGTCCAATACCGCAGGGGAGTCCTGAACTGAGTAGCAGACGCACTCTCCCGGTATCCGATCGACACGTCAAGCTGTGATCCTGTAGTCGGTTCAACCGTTGGTTGTAGCACCGCCAACGACTGTTCGAATAACTCTCGGAGGCAAACTATCGCTCAAAACCAAGGAACCAAGGCTAGAAACAGCTTCAGGCGAACTTATGCCCGATTGGCACTCGACAATGCTTCGGAAGGTATCTGCAAGTCCGAATAAATATGCATATTACACCATTCGAGGAAATAAACTATACCGAAAAATCGATAAATCATCTACCGACCCAAAAACCAATTGGAAACTTTGTGTACCAGATTCTCTAATGTCCGATGTACTGAAAGAAAATCATGACAGCGCAACAGCTGGCCATTTAGGTGTAAACAAAACGATTCAGAAAATCAGTGCCAGATACTTTTGGCCTGGATGGAGAAACGATATTCGAAAATATGTAAAAAATTACGACACTTGCCAGAGATACAAGGTGGAACAATGTAAACCGGTGGGTAAAATGCATTTCAGACGCCCCCAAGGACCTTGGTTCACAGTAACCAGCGATCTGATGGGACCTTTACCTCGATCTCGTAAAGGAAACAGATTTATCCTGGTGTTCCAAGATACCTTTACCAAATGGGTAGAAATTGTAGCATTACCATCAGCAACTGCTAAGAAGGTGGGCAGAAAAGTTCGAAGACCTTATATTGATGCGATATGGTGCTCCAGAAGTAGTACTGACAGATAACGGAACGCAATACCTCTCGAAAATCTTCCAAAAACTTACAAGTGATTGGGGAATAATTCACAAAACAACCGCACCTTATAGTCCGCAGAGCAATCCAACAGAGCGAACGAACCGCGTATTAAAAACTATGATTTCTCAGTACGTGCGAAATGATCATCGTAGTTGGGATCAACATTTAAATGAATTTAGATTTGCGTTAAATACATGTTGTAGCGAATCAACAAAATTTACTCCGGCCATGCTCAATTTTGGCAGAGAACTTAAAACTCCAAACTGTATCTACGGTCAGGTATTAGAGAATGCCACTCAAGGTGCTGTTAAACCTAGCGAAATCGATATACATGAATCTCGAATGAACTTCATGCTAAAATTTAAGGGAAAAAATGTAAGCTAAACATGGAAAAAAGCACACACTCGCCAAGCTCATTACTATAATCTCAGAAGAAGAGATAACAGTTTTGTAATAGGCCAACAAGTTTTGAGGCGCAGCCATACACTTTCCTCAGCGGCTGAGAATATAGCAGGAAAATTGGCACCAAAGTTTGAAGGACCATACATCCTACATAGAAAGATAGGATGGAATATATTCGAACTTCGAGATCTCCAAGGAAAAGACGTAGGCCGAGCCCATACGAAGGATCTGAAGGCATACTCTTCCTTGGAGGCACACTAGATTCCTGTTGCCCTGTTGTGTGCCCATAATTTCCTTTCTACTAACCTATATTATTGTATGATTTCTTGGTTGCCCGATGTGTTTTTTTTTTGCGCCAAGAGTTGCTTTAGTAGACTAGTAGTCCTACAACAAATCACCTTTCTATCCCAAATTCTTCCTTGTAAGACTGCCACTCTCCTGTACCCGGCGTGTCTAATATCCTTCCCTTAGAGATTTTATATTTTCGAGTTCGATTTTTGTTTATTTTTATTAGTAAAGCGAGATCTGATTTTGTTTTCTAGCAATTATATGTATTGTGAAAGACTGTGCCCGTAATATATTTTAGTGTAAATTTTAGTTTTGTTAAATAATTTTTCTTTGTTTATGCAGATTGCAATTTGTTTTTAGTTGTATTTTCTTACCAGAATATGTTATCATTTTATTTTATTTGTTGATTAAAACATTAATTTCGTACTAAAAGAGTCTTTAGTTTGTTTCATTTCATTTCAGAAACTTTCAAAACGGATACAAGAGGAGATTAAACTACGGTAACCTTTTTTGTTTATCTATATACAAATACCACATTTAACTTTTTTTTTCTTCTTTTTTTGTTTCCCGAAGTACAGATGGGGTGTAACATGTTACTTTTTTAACATACAAAATTAAATTTAAATTTAAAATATTCATTAGTAAAATTGTAAAATTAGAACAGAGAATTTTTTTTAACATTACGAATAACGACTTGGGTTTTAGAATTATCATAAAAAGGAGCGAAATAATTATTTTACTGACGATGAGTCAGACGCTATCTGGCAGGTCCGTGCCCGCACGGATATCGCCGCTTCCCCTCCGACACAGGGAGAGACAGTCAGTGACCGCGACACCGCCGACGACCGCTGCTCACCACGACTACTTCAACCCCTTCCCCCGACCCCGCTCGCTGAACGATTGTACATCACGACTCGACGCCCGCCGCCGATATCCAGCACCAGGTAAGGAACAACGACCCTGTTCCTTACTAAAGTGTTTTATCTCCGCCATCAACAATTCTTCCAAATTTTTTTTTATGTGAGACAGAATTTAATATTTTATTTGTCATTTATGAAAATTAATCGATCTGAAATATATTAGTAATGTTTGATGGTTATAGATTTATTTTGATAAGATAATTGTTTGATTTTAAATATACTCTTAATAATTTATTTGATATTTAAGGGTATCATTAAATGTAAATAGAATATATTTGACTTTCTCAATTTACTGAAACTTTAATTACTTTTTCAACTTGAATTACTAAAGTTATTCTTTTCTTCAATTTAACTTATATTTAGAATTTCAATTACTCAGATAATTTTTTTTGTCATTTCGACTAAATTTTAATTACTGTGTTAAAATTTTCCTTTCTAAATTTTTCAGATCTCGCATTTCTTTTCCTGGCGATCGATCTGACACCTCATCCCGAGTTTCCTTTACGAACTTTCCTACCAATTATCTCCTACCGGAAAAAATTATAACAGTCGGGACTCGCCTTACCACTGCTTTCTTTCCGGCTATAGTACTGGCATCCTATACCCACGACTTCCTTTTATAAATACTTTCTTCCCACCGACCCCGTCCTCATAAACTAAATCTTATGTTCAATCGACGTAAATTTTTATATTAGGTATAAAGTTTTCTCGACCATCATTCTGTTGTCTGATTATTATCACATTTCTTGGCGAATCTCTAATCTACTCGGAAATATTTTTCTTTCTTATTGAAGTTCAATCTAATTTTCATTTTATTAATTATTTATATTTTTGTAAGTGATTATCTTTATTTTTCTCCTTTATCTATTTCGGGACTCGCAACCCTTTCTTTTTATTTTTGCGAACGTCCTGACACCCTCACCCCGATAACCTCCATCAAAATATTTATTTAACGATATTTTAGTTTATTTTTCTGGTGAACTGTGCAGATAGGGTGAGTGTTCAATTTTTCTTTGATATTCATAGAGCCCTAATATTTATAGTAATTTAGCTTAGTAGCCTTATTGCATAGTTTAAATCATTTACATTTATCTTAGCTTGCATATGGTAGGGTAATTCTGCATGGTGTGTTATAAGTGATTACTTTGTTTTTTTTATTTTCCAAAATTATATGCCCTGAGAAAGTAAACTTGATATTTTATTTTGGAGCTATACACTTGCCTACAGAATAAATACAGCTTAGTATATTTTTATATTATAAATGCATCTAGCTTTTGCATCCCGTAGAAATATTTTTTGTTAATGGTTAGTGCTTGCTTTATGTATATAGTAGTTGCACTGTGATATTGGTGCATGGCTAATTTTTAATTTATAATATTGTATATTTGCTATTGGTGTTTATTTGAATATTGCTTTTGTTTGCCATTGCTATTCATACTTTGCTTTGATTTTGTATTTTGCTTCTACTAACCATCATTATTTAACCGATTAATTATTCCAACCCCGGGCTCAATAATTACTGTATACGACTCCCCGACCAAGTTATCAGTGGAGACTACTCAGCTTACTTGTAATTCCTCACTGACCGACGTATTAATAAACAATACAGTTGTTTTCGAAAATCGAACTCGTTTGAACAATAACTTTCCTAGAACAAGACATTTTTATTTTTCTGAGCAAGATTATTTTTTTATTTTTTACGTCTTTAAAATATTATTGGAGTTGATGTGATGAAGTAAGCCCAACGTTATTTTGGAAGTATCAATTTCTTCCGCAGGGCCCTCTGATTCGACTCCTAACAATAAATAATAGTTATATGAAATTCTCGAACCCTGGAATTTTCTAACCCAGCTCGACTGGCTATCTGGCAAGTTGCGAATATTTTCGCTTGCCCCGAAAATAACATCGCAAAGTGGCGCCCGAACAGGGACTCACTCAGGAATGATTTTACATCGCAAAAACAGTTTTGTTTCGAAGATGTTCACAAGCCTTGTAAAACTTTTAAAATTGCGCAATTTTAACTTAAACAAAACTTTCCTTTAAATGTTGACAAATCGCGTTAATTTATCACCATGTGGCCTTATGGCATTACATTTTTAAGACACTTATAGCATACTTATCATTTTTCTATTTTTGTCACTTAATTATAAAAGCGTAGAAAATACTAGATATTTAGTAAAACCCCCGATTAGCTATGGTTTCCTTATAATAATAATTATTATTATGTGAGAAATCAACACTCTGTGGAAGTATTGTACATATTGTTGTAACCATATGGCTATATTAGGATTATGGGTTCTAGCCATTCTGTATCAGTACTTTTGGAAAGCATTTACACATATAAGTTTTATGAAACAAGTATTTAAAAATCACGTATATACTTTTGGTAAGGAATTGTACATTACGAGATTCGAATGTAGTAGCTCTACATTTGGGGTACATTTTGTGTGTAGATTTGAACAAAACAATTGAAACGCATTCCTTGCATGCAACTTTGGAAGTTATATTTCGTTCCTTTGTTATATATGTAACTGTTTTCCCATCCAATATTAAGAATATACTTTAATATTCATACTGTATATTGTTTTCAGTAACAATAATTGATACGTTTTGTAATTTCCTGCACCTATCATGTAAGTAAATTCTATAGATTGTACAATGTTAATTAAATAATGGAGGATAATATAAATTTTTACTGTCACGAAATTTTCAATAAATACTTAGAAAAATAAAAAGCGGATGAAACAATTAGTTAAAACATTTCTTCTTATTGTAGCATAACAATAAAAAATGATATTCCTCTTCTCAGTAAAATATATATTTTAATCAGGTTGTTTTTTCCGAATTTTAAAATTTAGTAAGTTTTAAAATTCATTAGTCAGGTATTTAGGCTTTCGATCATATGTTAGTTCGTTTATTTAGACTCATATGTGTCAAAATCTATGATAAAATAGCTCTCGAATTAAAAACCAGTACATATGTTTCAAGCCATTAAAATTACTCCAAAATTATTATAGCGTTTTCTCGAAGTCACGTCACGTTGAAGCTAGTAATATTGTCAAGTACACGTTTATAAAACAAATCGGTAGGGAAATAAACATGTGCAGGCCATCAGCCAAGCCGTGACATGACAGTTGTTGTTGTTCTGTGCGACATGTGACTGTTCGCGGCGGTTCCAGACTCGTACCAATTACAATAAATTATCCATGGACGTTCTCTTTTAATTTATGACTGTGTTAAATTATTGGTTGCTGGTACTCGAATTATTATTGTATTTTTATTTGTAACATACGCAAATTATTTGTAAAATTACTTACAGCAAACTTTAATAAAAGTAATTTTTAACGTTATTTTTTTCGTTTGATTTGGTAAAGTATCTTTTTCGCCAGTTTACATAGTCAAATGTATACACAAGCCTCAAATAATATAACATTGTTTTGCCCTACTCTATATTGTAATCCGATACAAACTTTAAAGGGATGAAAACGTTTTATAACAAGTCTTGTATTGAATACGTCTCTATTTCCTTTCAATCAGTTCCGATCTTTAATTAGCTGTTAATAGAATACCTACTGTGAGAGCGCTAACAAAATAAACGAACAGCTCGCATTTATTATCGAGTGATCACTGTAACTAGGTAGACTAAAACAGTCTCTCATTGTTGGAAATACTTTCTAACAAGTCTTTTATTGTGAACAAGTCTTTATTCCATTTCAATCAATTCAGGTCGTTGATTAGTCCTTGATGAAATACATACTGCCAGAGCGCTTACAAAACATAGGAACACAATTGTATTCCGATAACCATAAACTTATCAAACGGTTTACTAGTTTATAAAGAATATTAATAAACAGTTTATTTAACCATATTTACCAAAAACTGTACTTTAATGTTTTTGATTCCACGTTTGATTTCATCCAAATCTTAAATTTTTATGAATTTAGTTTTGTTTTCCCATGCTAGCTAATAACCCATTAAAGTATGAAAAAGAGTACTTTGAAATGATTACTGATTGTCAATTTGTCTTAAAAGATGACTGTGCAGCGAAATGAACAATGGAACGAATACGATATTTATCGATAAAGAACAACTATAGTGTAGAAGTGTACAATCAGATTAACAAAAGGGATCGTGGCAGTTGGGTCCAATCCATGCGAACTAGCCGTAACTTGGTCAATTCCTATTTAAGTGATGTACCTACTAAACCAGTTTGTAACTTTATTGTTTCACAGAGTTATGCGCAGCAAATTTCGGGTTAAATTTTTCCTTATACCTTAACATACATAGTTAAGGACTCGTATTTTGATTTAATTAACGAACCAAGCATATAAGTCTATTTACTCGTAAGTACTATAAGTTTTATAAAGATTCAAAATTATATTAACTAAAAATGCACAATAGATGGGAATTTACCAACGTGATGGAATTTGAAGTATTTGTACGTTCTTAAAATTATATGATTAAGTTATATCCCTTTAAGATATCTTTTATGAATATAAGACTAAAGGCTAATAACCTAATAATTCCACGAGGAGTGATAGAATTTAAAGCAGATTTAGAGTCATATTATCTAATAAACTCAAATTAAAGTCCAGTTTAAGATAATGGTATTAGTTTTAATAGTATGTAAAAGTATATAGGTTCAGGAACAAGGTATAAGGAAAAAGTAATATTTTCAAAGAACAGTTTTCATAAAATATGTAATTTAAGTTTTTTAAGCTGCACTTAACTTCTGTTGAGGATTTTATGAAACGTAATAAGAGTGAGAGTAAAATATATGGGGTGCTGTTAAAATGTTCTATATTGACAGACAACTTGTATCGGTGCTACCTCTCAAATTAAAAATTCTAAAAATTTTAGATCGCTTAGACATTGTTTTTTAAAAGTTAGTAAAAGATATTATAAATACTTAAAAATACCTCTACCGGTTTACTCTGAAGAAAGGGTGAGTTCATATTTCGCCGTCATCTCTTAATGTCAAACGGAATTGTATTTTGCACTATAATGCATAATGATTGATGTACATCCATTAAATTTCCAGAATGTTACTTCCCGCCGTCTTGAAACCTTTTAAATTTTAAAAATTAAAGAATAAAAGTGCTTTATAGTTACCTCGTATATGCCAAAATGAATAGTTTTGGGTATTGGTTAGGATTTAGTACTGTTAAAAGTTTTGCCAAATACGAATGGCCACAGTCTTGAAACTTGTTATTAATTAAGACTGACTAACACATTCATCTGAGTTATGTGCGCGTACTGCTTATGTACTAGCTCGTACCACATTTACGCTGGATAAATTACGGAAATTATCGTGTTTACAAATTTCACGTTATTTTGCATGTTTTGGTCAGGATACACAATCTATAACTTTAAATGTACTACTTTAAATGCATAATTCCTAATGAAGTAATAAAAAAGGTTTCTACTTTTTATTTTTAACGGAATTATCTTCAAATTATGCATAATAAATACCAATTCAAACCCAACTACACAACCTTTAGGTTGAAGAAGAGTAACGCAGCTTCAACATTTCATGCAGATCATAACATTCTCCGACTAATATTATACACTAAAATGTACAAATGGTCGAGCTCTTGTATTTTAGTCACGTGGATCCTCTTCTCCTGAACTACGTGATACTGATGTCCATTTCCGGTGTGACAGTCACGTGACACAAGTGTTGAGATGTGTCCGGCACAAACAGATACTATTTACGGTCTTTTACAACGTAAATGGCTTCATTTCACTAATAAAGGTCTACTGATATATATTACAAACTAGCTCCAAACCGTTTCGCCCGCTATCGGGCTTACAAAAAAGGCCTGCAAGGGTGAAAAATGCACAGATTTTCTAGAATTTTTTTGAGGGGTTTAAAAGTAAAAATGTCCGGTTTTCAAACTTTTCCTCCGGGTCATATTGTGAAAGGTACCTACATGCCAAACTTCACGTTTCCAGCACTTCTAGAACTATGTTAGAATTTGTATCTATATATCAGTGAGTGAGTCAGTCAGTCAGTTTCACATGCGGCTGTATAGTATATTAGATATGACATATAACTTAATTTCAGTATTCACTGATATTTAAGTCTATAGCAAAATATTAGTGATCTTCAAATGAAAGCCTCTCATATGTACAGATCTATTATAAAACAGTATTTTTAGTCTTCAATTAAATTGAGATGATATTTATAATCCGTAGGTTTATATTATATTATCCGTAGGTGGACTTGTAAAGTCCACTATAAAAAGTTTTCTTTCTTATAAACTAATTTACCAAACAGGATTAAATGACCTGACTAGATAAAACTGAAGCACCATCAACGGATCATTAAGCAGTTTACTTAAGTACTAGAAACACGTAAAGTTTTATGAACTAGTATAACAGACTTGTTCAAGTAATTTCGTTATACGTTATTAGGGACAAGAATAGCTAATTTTCCTAACACTCTTTTTAAAATGAAAAAAAAAAAAAAAAAATTAGATTATTAGAAACTTTGCACAATTTGTCTTAGTTCCATTGAACGGGTTAATAAAATGTTGAAGCAGCATTCGTATAGAAATTCATGCCTTTTCCAAATATTTTTTAGGACAACTGTTTATGAAAAAAATTTAATTTGATATTTTTCGGGGTCTTAATCAGTAATTTAATACATAATTTTAACAATATGATAAATAAGAAGCTAACAGCTCACAATTTGATCATGTAGCCACAAGTAACACATATAACATTAGCTTTTGTAAAGAAAAAAAAACCGAAATATTTGTCCATATCTCTACCTCACTTTCTACCAAAATATAATGTTAAAAATAATCATTATATTTGTTAATAAAAGGAAGAAACTATTATTTCTTACATTACATACATATAGTTGCATGGGTAAAAAACCACAAGGTAAAAAACAGTTTTAAAATTAAACAACAATTTAAAAATTAATATCTTGTGCAGAATTATTAAATATGATATTATGTCCATACCTCACTGCTTTCTGAGATATTGAACGGAATTATAGGAATCAGTAATGCGCAGCTAAATCCCATGAAGTGACATGCACTATAATCGAAATCGACGACGTCAGTCTATTAATAATTACGCTAGTAAACAAATTTTCTAGATATGTATAAATCAACAGCTCAATTGAGATACGCCATTGACTGGCAGACGAATAGAAGAGAAGTGTTGCCAATCTCTTTATTTATAAGAAATTAGAATTCTAAATTCATAAAATATTGTGGGTTGAAGTGGGAAGAGTCGGTAACACTCAAACGTACAACAGTGGGACAAGATGTGGCAGATAGTTTAGCACGAACTGGAACAAACAGGTTGTCGAAGAAAATTGTAAAACGGGTTTTACGCAGTTTAGATACTAATTTGCTTTATGGCAGCTCTTCAGTACTATTGACTATTTATAGGTTAACATAACTCAGTATAAGTCCACAGTGCTGTGAGTCTACCTGCACCTTAGTGGCAGCCTTCTTTTGTCGAACACAACATTTTAGTTTAGTTAAAATTAATAGCGAACTTAATATATATTTTTATTGCCTACATATCAAGATAATTTTTACTAGAGTAATGTATTGCTTTTATGTGGAAGAGGAGAAAATAACATATTATGAGACCGGAAGAATGATGGTTTGATTTAGATGTGAGATACGTTTAGAAATATGTTGAGTTAAATTTGAAGGTTTTAAAAGTATTGTCAGCCAACCACGGAAAAACAAAGAATATTTTCCTTTGAGTTCCAAAACAAGTACCGTGAAAGTGTATTTAAAACCCAAATTTTCACTCCTTAACTCCAATATATACATGTTTTACGATGGGGTTTGAAAATCATCTCGAAATTTGAAACATTTTTGGACTGAAGAATTTTATTTCTCTAGTCCTTTCTTCTTCTGGAATTATATATCTTTTCGGGGCCCAAATTGATCAAACATATGTAGTACTTCACTTCATAAAATATCTCTTTTTGGACTCAAAGAAATGTATAATGATATTATTTATTTATATCTTAAGTATTTGTTCAAGAAATTATTATTAAATTCGTATAAATGAAATATTTTATTACACAGCGTTATAGAATAAAATTGTAAACAAATTTAAATATTACCACAAAATTATCATTTTACAAATATATTTTAAAATTTTTTTTAATGCTTGCTCTGTTTAACTCCCATAAACTTTATGCTAATTGTTATAAATATTGAACCTAAGGTACGAAGTAAAGATGATTCTATAAAAAGTAATGCTGTCTGAACTACGTTAGGTAGGAGAATTTGCCATGTTGACGCAGAGACCATCAATATTGTTTCCTTGCGGAACACCACTTACTCACCACCTGAGAGTCAATTGCGCAAAGTTCAAAGGTTATCTTCTGTTTACGCAGATCTAATATACTGCATATTAAGGATACAGTCTCGAGAAAGTCGGAGGCCATGATACACTGTACGAAGTCTTTTAAATAAATAGTCTATTCGAATAAGCCTTTATTCATTGATAGCCAAGATAGAGATAATGACAATGTATTATATTATATTATTATAAATGTTATGTTAATATAAATTATATTACACAATATTAAGTTGTCATGTCTTCAAGGCCAAAAGTATTTCATATGATTTTCAAGGTTAAGTCTTGAATATAAGTCTGCTTCAGTACACGGAAATTAATCAGATTCATTAACAAGGTAATAAGTATTCAAATCATATAGAAAAATATCAAAAGAAAATTTGTGTTCTGAGGTCAGTTAAGACAATCGGCAAATAACAGCCAAAGAACTACACTTCGTCTAATACGAGAAAGAGGTGGTGAATTAAATGTACTACGTTTATTAATTTATAAATACGAAAATAAAAAATAATACGATATGTATTTTTAGGCATTAAAATAATATTTAAACATAAATAATATATAAATTATAAATAATATATAATTATTTAATAACAAATAATATATAGTTATTTGATGATAAAATAATATATAGTTATTTAATGATAAATAAATAAATAATTATTTAATAATAAAATAAATAAATATGATTAATAATTGCTTAATAAATTAATGAATTTTTTTATATTGAAATACATTTTTTATATAGTATGTTTGAATAATACAAATATCTTTTAAGCAGGTCAATGACCTGAAAACATTAAAAATACAATGGGAATCTTGTTAAAAGTTTTATAAAAAAATCAAGTATACCAATTATTAATGCATGAGTTACAATTGCATTAAACCAATAATACAATACAAAATATTGTTTTGATTTAAAATATCCAATATAGATGGCGTGTAGAAAGATAGAATGTTTAATATAAACATTTTATAAATAAATACGGTTGCAGTCTTTAATGATACTACTAATCAAAACTGATTTCTCATGAAAGAGCAATAAGAAGAAATAAACAAGAGCACATTAGTCAGCTGGGATCTCCAAGGCAATACGGTGTTTTATGCGTCTCGCTCTAGAATTGTACTTTGTATGTAAAATACCGCAGCACACTTTTTACGCTCTTTTTGTTGTCAGCTGTTTGTTTATTTGGTTAGTCCTCTTATCCTTATATTGACGAGACGTAATACATTGTCTCCCTCTGTATAATAAATGTATATGGATCATATTTTGTGATACATGTAAGTTAGTCTTCACAATAAACTCCACGCACTTAGTGAAACGAATACTATTATTATTAATTGAACCAAACGATTACAGGTTTTAGTTTTTGAACTATTAACAACTGAATAAAAACTAAATAAATATAATGCTTTTGCCGTATAATTGAATAATTATGAATACATTATTACTTTATCCATAAAAGAAAGGCTAATTAAATTACTACTACAACATAACTGTCCAGTGGCTCTAAGAATAAATATAATATAAGAATAAATCGTCATCAGCGCTAGTTTTTAAAGATATCAATTTTGGAGCATTGTTAATATTAAATGGCAATATCTTATCAGATCATATGTTTCAATACCTTTGTATAATATAAGCTAACCGACTCATATATGAATTTTGAATCTGGTTGTATTAATAATGTACAATCAGGACCTTGAAATTACGTTCAGGGTTCTTTTCTATTTGGGTGACAGTAATGTACTTGTTACTTAAGTGTCTGTTCCGTTTTAGTGTATAAAGGAAGAAAAAAATACAGGTACATAACTGAATAGATAATATTATCGTTTCATACTTGTAACGTTTTTCTGTATTTTTCCGTTTCGACCATCACTAAAATATTATGTTTGATAATTGATTTCATTTTTAGAAAATTTCCTCTACCCATATACAGAAAAAGGTTGTTTGGTTATACACATTAAATGGGCCTTCGGGTCCTAGAATGTAATGCATACCGTACCGATGTGATTTTTTTTATTACTAATGACAAATATTTAAGTAAACTACAAAAGAATTCACTTCAGTGTTTACCTAAGAATTTTACTTTCACTGTTAGAACTGAAAATAAAATATTCACCTTAATTATAAACACTATAAATACGCACGAAAAACAAACTTTAGTGTAATAAAACAATTGAACGAAAGATTAGTGATTGATAAATAGCCTTGGATAAAGCCAAAAAATATTTTCTTGCAAACTTAGAAAAATTACTTAAATTAATGTACATATTTGTTGAAAGTAGTGGGTAATATAAATTTAAGGACTTGAATCTACGGCCTTAACTATGAATAAAAATCACTGTACATGAATATATATATATATATATATATATATATATATATATATATATATATATGGAGCTAAAATATTTCAAGTTTAAGAAATTTAATGTTTTAAATTTCGTGAGCCAGGCTACATGATAGTAATAATAAACGGTTTTCTTAAAAAATATATGAAAATGTAAAACTAACCATTTGACTATGGGATACAAATCATACAAATATTTTTTTTAATGTTACGTGTTTTAGGCAATCAAAGTGTAGAATACACAAATAATTTGGTTAAAAAAGCTTTTTTGATAATTGAAATATTAATTACACACCCAGCAAATTCACGCCTTTTAATCCAACGGAAACTGTCAATATACTTTAAATTAAACTGCGTCTGAATATTCAGCTATTAACAAATTCCATTTAGATGTATAGTAGTTGTTTAGATTGTTATTTATATTATATGTAATACATATACAATCTTATTCTTGGAGGAAAAGAGAATATAATAAATCTTATCATGTGATAATATAGTCACCAGCAAGCAGACATGTAATATAGTACTTCTCTCTAACTAACCCCATTATTTACTGTTGATTACATAATTGAGAACAATTTATCCGAGAACCACTACACCCAAATTGGGTACAGAATTTCGACTCAATCAGTTTTAAAAAAATACTATAGAAAAGTTATAGTACTGGAATGCATGAAATAGTTTAGATAAGACTTACAAATGCAAATCTTTAACTCCCTTTTTGTGTAGACCTGAAAGGCAACCTAATTAAATTTGAAACTCAATGGCTGCATCATGAGACTAATTTCATCGAGACTGAACTTAGTAAGCATTGATAGAAGAAAACTGTGAATCTCGTTACGTGCCATAATACAACCGCCCTGTGTAATCTAATAGTTACAAGTTGGGCCTAGAATATAAATACAAATTTGACACATACTTTCTTACAGTATTTATTTATAGTAAATATCAATCATTGTGAAATACAATGACGTAAACAACCTGGAGTTTTGTATGATATATTTGCTCACAAGAACAAAAAACTAACAATGAAATATTTTTAATGTATTCATGTTGTAGTAACTGACCAATTGTTAACGGTGATTTTTAACTAAAATGAGTGACCTTATAATATCACTTCATTATCATCAAAAGTTTTGTTAGACAAGTGGAAAGCCACGAGTTAAAAAAAATGAGGGAATAAAGGAAATCTCACTTATTTTGACATTTACGAGAGTTGTTACTTGTAACATCCTAAACAAAGAAAACAAGACAGTGTGTAAACCTTTCTTATAAATTGGTCTGTAGTAATATATCACTATTTAATACCACTAGGTATATAAACCAAACAGTTTATTCTACAATAGTTCCTCAATCTCATAAATACAAATAAAAGACAGCAAGCACATCATATACAGATTCTGGATAGTTTTACCCTCTTTAAAACTTTTGTTAGTAGTCAAGTTTAATGCACTTTATTGAGACTTGTAGCTAAAAAGTTCTTTACTGTGGCAATACATACTTCAAATACTATTATGATTTATCAGTCCTATTCCCCATATTTTATTGTCCAGGGTTTCTTCAGAAGTAGGACATAAACAAGCACTGTCGATACCACAAGGCGGGTGTTGGGGTTGATCCAACTGCTGACTGAAGTGTGATGGAGCCCTTCGAAGAAAATATTGTGAAACTCTTATTGTGTGGCTGAGGCTATTCTCGTTTAACATCAATTTTCAATACATAGAGCTAAAATGAAAAATCCAAAAAACTAAATTTATGATAAAAGCCATTAAAGTGATTAAGCTTAGATATGTGACCATTGTCAATATTACTGTTTTGCAGGATTTGTTTGAAGCTAATTTTATTATAAGCCTTTTGAAAGGATGTACCATAAAATATTTTGTGAATTCTCATGGTAATCAAACTAAATACCATATATCCAAGCAATGCAATACCAGCTAACTAAAACTAAAACATATTCAACTAAAGTATATTCAAGTAATGCACTGCATTATGTGGGAATGAGCATTTGATTATATTATAAACAATAAGATTAAACAGGACAGTTTAAACAGCCCAAAAAATATAAATCTTATACTAGTATTTAGCGTAATATCCCACTGGAGAGTACATATAAGTCAAGTACCTCTACACTCATTTTTAGACTTTGTGAACATTGTATTGAAAATGAGATAATTTATTAAGAAAATTAAATAGTAGTCCTGTTAATTTATTCGATAAAACACCTTAAAATAAAAAAAATATTTTAAAGACAAATGTGTAAAATTTTTTTGAAAAATGTCTTGCAAATAACTGTAATACGACCTTTACCGTTACCTCCCCCACCTACCCTTAATGTTATCATTTTGCAAGCTTTAGGTTTACAGACCATTAAAAAGTATCTTTTTGTATGTATTTTTCAAAATATTAACATTAGAATCATCTTTTACAGTAAGAAAATTTAATCAAGTATTTCAAATCTCAGAAAAAACATGCTTTATACTGAAATTATGCACAGCTTTTGTTTAAACTACTAGAACCACTTACCGATACAACCAACTGCAATTGTTTATAGATTTTCCACAATACTAGAATTTTTATACAGTAAAACTGTATATAAAGTGGTACTTAAGTGGAAAAATCTTTAAAGAAACTACTACTACCTCACTTGTGTATATGCAAGAATAATTATAAAATACTATTCCCAGCTGGATCTTGAACGGGAAAAAAGCACTTTGAGAAAACTCTACTTATACACCAATAATCAGGTAGTATATAGTATACTATAGTAATAGTAACACTAACTATAATTTTTATTGAAAAATATATTGCCAAAATTTTTGGTTT
The DNA here is from genome assembly GCF_021130785.1 of Homalodisca vitripennis. Lineage (NCBI taxonomy): Eukaryota > Metazoa > Arthropoda > Insecta > Hemiptera > Cicadellidae > Homalodisca > Homalodisca vitripennis. The sequence continues at coordinate 76,155 of NW_025779231.1, forward strand.
TGAAGTATACAATACAAATACAGGTTTTTTGTAGTAAAATAGGAATAAATTTCATTATGATTTTTCATTATGAAAGAAGGTGACCTAAAGTCTCCATTATTTTTATTATTTGACAGAATTCTCCCTTGCGTGATGACAGTGGACAGTCGGTAGAGCGACATGGAAGAAGGCGGCACGGCGGGAAACCAAAACGGCGGCCTTAGATAGTACAGACATGCCTGTCAGCTGAGGGTGTAATATATCAGATTAGCATGTTCAGAATTTGTAATATTTTATGTTTTGATAGGTTAGTAAAAGAGTGGGTTTCATACATCGATATAAATGATTAACATTATTATACTCGTTTATTTTGTTTCCCTGTCAACATCAAATTCCGTGCATACCAGCAGATAGACAAACCTTTAAACTTTTTTATCAGAGTTTTTTATCCCAAATATTTTTTCAGATTCCGTTTCGACGAGTATTTGAGTGTTTATACTAAATGAATACTTAGTATTTACTCATTTATATGTGAACAATATTTCAATGAAAACTATAATTTTGTTTTAACACATTTTTATCCATATAATTATCAACAGTATCGTATTTTAATAGGAAACTGTAAGAATAAAACAAATGTTCATACTTAATGAAATTAACTCATCATCTCAGCCTCTAGGACTGCTTGTATATTCAACACACCACCCCGTCTACTTGGTCCTCTACACTTGGCACCAGCTTACATTCATTCAACATCTCAGACTGTACGACAGAGAGAAAGGCCAGGACTGATGTTGCTGCACTGCTTGCATATTCAACACACCACCCCGTCTACTTGGTCCTCTACACTTGGCACCAGCTTACATTCATTCAACATCTCAGACTGTACGACAGAGAGAAAGGCCAGTACTGACGTTGCTGCACTGCTTGCATATTCAACACACCACCCCGTCTACTTGGTCCTTTACACTTGGCACCAGCTTACATTCATTCAACATCTCAGACTGTACGACAGAGAGACAGGCCAGGACTAATGTTGCTGCACTGCTTGTATATTCAACACACCACCCCGTCTACTTGGTCCTCTATACTTGGCAACAGCTTATATTCATTCAACATCTCAGACTGTTACGACAGAGAGAAAGGCCAGGACTGATGCTGCTGCAATGTTTGCATATTCAACACACCACCCCATCTACTTAGTCCTCTACACTTGTCACCAGCTTATATTCACTGAACATCTCAGATATATTTACTGAATTATTTATTGTTTTACTACCAATAACTGGATTGACGCTGTGTTTCATCGTGGCAAAACCCTCAGCAGAGACGTACTCTGTCTGTTCTATGAACCTTGTGGTAGAAATACGGAAGTCTCCTTATACACATATTATGGAGAACAGCAGGAAAGCAAAAAAGCCAGTGGGATATAAGCTGAGTTGTAGAATGATGTAAAGAGCTATTAGTTTGGAATGCGAGCAAAGAAGTAATTAGTATCCACACCCGATAAGACGGTTTTGCATGATTTGGTTAAGAAACTTATATATTATATTATAATAGATATAATGAAGAATAACGTTTAAATATTTGAGAATGACACCTTAGACGTTTTTTAACTTGTCCATCTTCTACTTATCGAGAAATAAATGTTAATATAATAACTTACATATTTTTATTTATTGATAACTACAGTACATATTAAGCAGGACAAAACAAAATTAAATCAGTTCTGAATAGGTTCTTAATTTACAGAATTTTCTGTTTTGATCTATTAACATAATTATCATTTCTTTTTTATTTAATAATACTTAATAAGCATTTTAAGTATTAAAAATATATTATTCAGTTGAGGTAATGAAATTTTAATACTCAATTTTAGTTTTAAAGTAGTTTCTGGGCGTTATTAACAAATATTGCTTTTGTTTTTGTCATATTTTACGACATCCCCTTTTAGACCTTAACAAAAATTGTATATTAGTAGCCTAATAAATGCAATAGGGTATTAAAATATTACCTTTTAAGTGTTGACCTAATATTAAATTATGAAAGACAAAATAAAAAACTTTTATATACTTTTATAAGCCAATTTAATGTATAAATACCAAAAAATTCTCTCTAGTTATTTAGTCTTTTATTGCGTACGCATCACTAGAAAGTTTTTCCGCCTGCTTACGTTTCGAATTATTTGTGTTATCGAGTAAATGTACTAATAAATTTGTAACGGAAACATATAAAGTTAATACAACCTTTGTATTATAACCTATTTTCCGAAAATTTATGATATTGTGTTGAATCATTAAATAAATATTACTGAAATATTGTATACATAACATTTTATTTTAATGTTAAACTTGTAACAGCAAAATGATTAAAAATTAGCCTTTCTAATGATCCGGAAAAATGTTATTCTTAAAATATTGAGTATTAATAAGTTGGTAAATATATATTTCTTCACCCTTTAACCATTGTTCCGTACAAGAGTAATTAACTTATCAGATACTTAACAAAAACTAAAATATACAAGGTTTTGTATAAAATTTCTTTTTAGTTATTCATCGAATAATATAATATAGTAGAATAATAGAAAATTGTAAACTGTTGTTCGTACAAGAGTAAATAAACTTATCAGATACTTAACAAAAAACTAAAATATACAAGGTTTTGCATACATTTCTTTTTAATTATTCATCAAAGCTGTAATATAAGATTGTAAACTTTGCCATAAAAAGATTTAATTTACAGTAAAAGTAGCGAATTGAGATTACATAATTTTGTAATTAATGTGTAATGAGATTAAGTATATTATTAGTTTTACATATTATTATAAAACTAATAATAAGTGTGCTAGGACTAAAATAAACAAAAATAACAGCGTTATACTGTGACTAAATATGCTGTAGAATACTGTTAAAACATTTGCCCAAAATGGAATATCTGTGTCGATTTTATCATCACCTATAGAGAAAAGAACACACATACACATTTATATTTCAAGAAGGTCTATTGTTGAAAATAAAAGAATTGGAGTCTCTGCTTTCGCAATCCTTTATATTTTACATTTGGAAGGATATAAAGATAGTTAATCTTTTAATGCTATGTAGAAGCAAAGAAATGCCACTAGACTCCGGTTTATACCAGCTTGCTTTTGCTAAGTTATTTTTCATAAGGATTACTTCAATTCCTAGACTTTAACTTAATGAAGGTTATTGATAAGTTTGATTGTGTTTTTGCATAGCCTTTATTATAGTTCAAAGGCAAAGACAACACCATTCAGACTTAACCATACTAGAATCTCAAATAGTGGAAACAACGCTAGAAACTCGTAGTAATGGTGCTACTAGGGCTATAAAAACAAGCAAGAAGTGTGCAGCCCATGGTATAGGCCTAGTAGCACAGACTGTTAATATATTGTCCGACTGTCTCGTTTAGCTCTTGATAAATAGTAGCAATCTGAAGCACAGGCCACTCTTTTAAAACAACATCTATCTTCTACTTTTACTTGTTTTTCTCAGATCCAAACACACAGTTGGGTCTCATATTGTAGCTATTAGTAACAAAAGAACTTTAAGTTGTTGTATAAGAACTAATATCAAGTGATATACAGGTATATATATATATATATATATATATATATATATATATATATATAAAATAATTAAAATACTGTTTAAAATTATAATTTGTTAATATAATAATAAGTTATTGTAAAACTATAGCACTGTTTTTGACCATGAATCTTATTAATTTTGATTTTGGATGCGATTAGAAATTATATGATAATTAAAATTATGTTTACTTAATAAAAGAAATTATTAAATATGATCTATTGTTGGAAAGGTGATTTTTTATATAAATTTTGTCAAAATTTTACCTGCTGATGATTAAACACACATTATTTTCCATTCTCTATTCTCTTCTCCTACTCATTGCCAAAATTAAGAATATTAGAGACACTTAACAATTAAATTAAGGAATAGAATTGCAGTATAAAAGAATTAATGTTAATATAAAGTTTAATGACCAATTCAAGATTGACTTATAGGATACCTACAACAAGAGTCCCGTATCCTTCTTGGTAAAAAATTGTTATTGGGTTATTATCAAGTTATTGATATTTACTTTGGTAAAGTACTGTGAACTCATCAGCACAGAAGTCTTTGTAAAATAATGTAGTGTAAAAATTAAAAAACAACGAAGATAGTTATTAGTTGGCAGGAAAAAAAGATTTTTTCCAGACATTTGCCCATCGTTTATTGGAAACTAAAAAATCGAGTAAATATTAAACATAGTGTTACTGTTTTTTCTTCACTAAAACGATGAAAAATGTCCGAAAAAAACTCCTGTTTTCTTCATAATCTCTCCATCGTCAAAAACAAAACTTGGCATATAATAATTAATTGGCAATCAGGTACTTCCTGAAAATTAGGCCCAACTGTAAAGTAACCCTTTTTAGTTCTATCAGCTCGCAGTTCTTAATGGATTATTGCTATAAGGCCTAATGCATCGCTATTGCTAATAAAACCATAACATTCCTTCGCTTCAATGGATGAACAGCAATTATCTGTTTTTATCAAAAAATGTGATATAAGATCGGAATTTGAATGATTTAGCAAAAATTATTTCAGTTATCTTTAGATATACACACAAACTGTGAATGTTGCATTATAACTACAATTTAAACTTTTTCGTTTGATTTATTAATGAATGTACTTATTTACTCAAACACGTTTTTTCTCTAAGTTAGTTACAACTATTTTAATGGTAATAAAAGTTGATTCTTGATTGATTAAAATCAAAGTTCTTTACACAGTAGTCAACAATATGTGCAGAAAATTGAGTATGTACATAATACAATTATTACAAGAGGTTCCAAAGTAGAAAGGTTTGTATTGTACCTTATTTGACTTGGATCCTGTAAGTGGAAACAAACCCAAGGCATAAATTTTCAGTCCAAACAGAACATTCGCAAGCATTACGAGCTGGGTTGTGAAAGGGGTGCGGAAAGAGCGGGTTTCTGATATTGGTATTTTCCTATATCATATATTTTTGTGCTGCAGTCTGATTGTGAAATACCTTATGTAATTCCGTATATAAACTGAAATCCCTGATTTTCTTATCCGCAGCAAATATAGAATAACAGAATTTTCGACTCTGCCGTAGTAACATAAAATATATAGCCTACATTATTGTGGCTGTGGTAACCAAACAATACCTTTATATAAATTCTTTGCAGTTTTAGAAGGCTAGCGCCTAGTGTTCAGTGTCTTTGTGACATTTATTAAAAAAAGCGTTTTTTAATTTTTTCGAAAGATATTATCTAATTTATTATCTTAACCTGAAACAAGAAGCCTTTTGTTTGGATTTCGAAACTTGACGTATACGGCCTCTTTTCATTGTATGTACTTAACGTCCTTAAATATAATACTTACATGCCTAGTTAAAGTCCTTACCTTACCAAAAAGTGTAAGCTTCAAACTGTTACAAATCATCGTGCTTCCTCTCACAAGAAATATAAAAAGCACGATGCCAGTACGAGTTTATCAACTTTCTGAAAAAAAATAAAAACATTGTTATATATTTAAAATAATGTATCGAAGAAGTAATAATATGGAACTAAACCTGAGAATATCCATAGGGTCAATTGGGCAAGAAAATTTCCTCGCCTACAGTTCACTACTGAATTACATTCTATTGAGGCTGTTTTCTTACATTATTGGCTTTTGTTTCATCCAGTCAAGCACTAACTGGGTGATTTAATAAAAATATAGATTTTTAAAGAAAAAGCTTTATAATATAATACTTAGACTGGTAGATAAAAAACTAATACTATTTTTTCCAAGATTTTAAAGTTTGTATAATTGAATGTTAAAAAAAAATGTTACATGGTAATCAGAATAGTAAATGAAATGCCTAAAACTAAAATATACATTTAAATGTACCAATAATATGAAAAATAACATGTTTGGAGTTTCTCTAGAAATTAAACTACATTTTTAATTTATTAACCAAGAATGTATGTTATCACCTATATCAAACATACCACTTTAAAGAATTTGATAAATAAAATCTTCATTTACAGATCAGACGATTTATAAATGCTAACACGATCCAGATTTCATTTATTGCGTTGTAAAAGCCCTCTCATTTTATTAGTCCTTATTCTTTAGTTTTAAACAGGTTACCGGGACGATCTGAAATTTCAAATACTTCAGTCGCATTAATCAGAATTATCTCTCCATTCAGAGCACATTCAGGCTACACGCCAGTAGCCACTGCAAATTGATAATTTGTCTCAAAGACTTTGTAAGACTTTTAATAATGATTGATATAAATGTGGTTGTAACGTAAAAAAACTAGTTAATTATTGCTACGATTAATAGTTAAATTTTTTCAAATAAAACAAGAAATAAATAGTTTATTATAAAAAATAAAGATAGCTAGACGTAGATCTA
>NW_025779232.1:0-42500 GCF_021130785.1 Homalodisca vitripennis
ACCACGTCACGCATTTAAGTACGTGTAGGAGGTGCGCATGCGCAAGTAAACTTTTTTACAGTGCACAGTGGTATGTTTGTAAATAACCGAAATAAATTACACAAAACTTGATTATAAATACGGACACACAAATAAATTAATGAAATCTATGTTGGATTTGTCACTACGATAACAAACACAGTAACACAACGAATTAACTTGTTTCACTTTCATAAAAACACAATAACACTGTATTAGATTTAAAGAAGCAATAGTATAAACACTTTAAGAACACACACAGTGTAAAGGAGTTTAATGTCTGTGATCGCTAAATAAAGTACAAGCACTTAATAAACTGAAAATGTAATAAACTCCTATAAGCTAATTTACTTTTATAAAATTTCTTGTCTTGATATCGACTCTGTATACACAATGTTGTGCAATATCAAGGAACAGAGCGACATAGGTCTTACCTCTTTGACGTCCACCTCCAGACTGGCGAGACAGGAAATCTCTGCCGCCTGTGTAGAACACCGACCAATCAGAGTGCTTGGCGGCTATTTAACCAATCAGAGACGCGCTTATTTTGACCAATGAGGTCTCTTAAAATTGCGGTTGCAGCTGTACCGTTACTCGTCTGGGTTTTTACATGTACCGCAAACCTCAATCATCGCATCCTGTATGATTAACTAAATTCAAAGTCTACGAAGCGGTATACGTTTTTTTTTTGAAAATAGACTATAAATAAGTTAAAGCTCTTTACATCACACTCGGGAGAAAAAATTAAAAACTTATTACACACCGAATGCAGTACCTATGTATTATTCCGACTGTATTCAGGGATGGCAGATATCCCGTGCTGTACTGAAGATGTTATAATAGTTATTAGTTTTAATATTGTTGTAGAAAATGAATTATCAGAGTCCGAGGGATGCAGGTAACCGCAAACCGCAAACTGTCCGTTACGGGCAGTGTCATGAGCCGGGTTGCAATGGGTAAGTCACTGTGGTCGAGATTTTCCATAAAGTGCTAGTATAGATTATAATAAACATTAGTATAACGCGGTCTCGAGACGATTGGACTAATACCTCTGTATGCGTCTCTTTATAAATAAATTAAAGTAAGGGAACAGCTAGGAAACCAGAGTGAGGTATGATGGGTCTTTAGATGTCCAAGTATAAGCGCATATATATAATTACACACGGGTAAAAGCTTAAAATTGTATGGGATGTATTCCGTATTAAGCTACGCCCGCTTGATATTATGAAAATGAGAGCCTGGCCGTTAGAAAGTGATGGTGGATTTTAAACGTGAATAAAAAGTTGGAGTGCCGTAAAAGGAGGCGTGGGTTAAGTGAAAACAAAATACTTGATTAATATGGAAACTAAAAGTCCTAAGCAGTAGTTGAAATAAATGTTGGTGCTTTATTAATAATGAAATACGGTTTCTTTTAATTACCGGTTAAGTCTGCTTGAGAGTTGGGTCCCGGAATGAAGTGATAGACATCCAAGTGAAAGGTAACAGAAATTAGGGTCCCGTGGATGGGTTGCGTGGGATAAGAGTATATGAAGTACTTCGTAGACATTAGGTGTCCAGGTATTGAAACATATGCACGGGCATTGATCGGCAAATTAGTAGTCGCTCAGAAGGTACGCCTCGTGTTATAAGCTGTTAGCTGAGACTAGGACCTCGGGATGAGAATATCCTGTTGGGAAAGTACTCGGTAAATATTAGCATTACACTTTCAGGTAATGTATGAATATTTGTCAGTAAAATGAGAGTCCCGGTGTTAGGCCTGGTTTTTTTTTTATGGGGTCTCGGTATGTTAGAAATTGAACGAAATGCCAAGTTTGAACCCTACGAAGGTAAGGATAACTAAGATTGTGCGATGTGCTCGGTAAATACTCGTATATGGAGATTAATACGGTAAAAGGTGTTAACTAATATGTGGTGGGGAAACCATACAGGGTATTAATGGTGGGAAGACAATTTTCGAATGTGACGCTACGCGTAGTAAACACTTTAGAGTGTGGAGTCGTGGAGTATGTATGTAAGGGCTAAGAGACGTGGTGTACGACATATTATATGGATGCCTGTTGGACTTTTGTGGATACTAGTCGGTAATGTGTAGGTGGTCTAAATTGGTATGGGTGATAACCCCTGGGTAAGAGTACGGGAGGGCATTTGGAAAGTGTTGTTTGTCCCGTCAGTGTGAGGGTGGAGGGGGCCTGAAGACGCTAGGGTACACGAAATAGGCGCATACACACGTAAAGCTCGGGGAGTTTAGAAATCATAGTATGTGCAATATCCGTAGTTAAGAGCGAGGTATGGGAGACAATAGGAAAGTGTTGAAGCCTCTGCAGAATCCGTTAGAAAAGTAGGTCTTGCCATGTACAGGAGACGGACTATTGCAGGCCTATGTGGTACATTGGTCGGTAAAATTGTAAAAATTGGGTATAGGCTTTATGCCTGACTAGGAGTGGAAAGTGTGGGGCCTCGGTAGGGTGCGGATGAGGGCCGAAGACGCTTGGGTACACGAGAGAGAGAGAGAGAGAGAGAGAGAGAGAGAGAGAGAGAGGTGGGAGGCTGAGGCGTTAAACACACGTAAAGGTCAGGGAGTGAGAAATCATAGTATGTGCAATATCCGTAGTTAAGAGCCGAGGTATGGGAGACAATAGGAAAGTGTGAAGCCTCTGCAGGATCCGTTAGAAAAGTAGGTCTTAGCATGTCCAGGAGACGGGCTATTGCAGGCCTATGTGGTACATTGGTCGGTAAAATGGTAAAAATCTGGGGTATAGGCTTTATGCCTGACTAGGAGTGGAAAGTGTGGGGCCTCAGCAGGGTGCAGATGAGGGCCGAAGACGCTTGGGTACACGAGAGAGGTGGGAGGGCTGTAGGCGTATACACGCGTAAAAGGTCGGGGTTTAGAAATCGTAGTATGTGCAATATCCGTGGTTAAGAGCCGAGGGTATGAGAGGTAATAGCATAGTGTGAGTTTTCTGTAGCGACCATTAGAAATACAGGTGTAGGTCCGGAAACGGGCGATTGCAGGCCTATGTGGTACATTGGACTGTAAATTGGTCAAAATTCGGGTAAGAGCGATACGCTCGGTAGGAGTACTGGAGGCAATCGAAAAAGTGTAGGGTCTCGGCCAGGGTACGAGTACACGGTTAAAAGATCATCATTCATCCCGATAAAAGATAGGCGATCAGAGTACCGATTTGGGTATAAGTTGGAACCCTGTGATGGGGACTGTTCAGGTGTGGGTCTGTAAGAGACCGGGGGTATAGATGGGGTGGCTAGATCCTGGAGTGGAGTGTTATAAATAACAGTGTGGGCAATATATGTGGTTAAGAGTATTGAGGCAATTCGAAAGAATGTTTGGGCAAGGGCCCGTTAGAAATGTGGGTGCGGTTTTTCATGCATTCCTGTACTAGAAAAGATGGGTGACGGAAATATGTAGTGCAATGGCCGGTAAAGGTTAGGGCGGTCAAAATCCGGGGTATGGGCATTACGCCAGGCTCGGAGTGCGGGGAGGCAGTAGGACAGTGTCGGACTCCTGTAGGAGCCATCAGATTACGCGGGTGCGGGTGTTAAGACTCTCAGGTACTCAAAAAGGTGAGTGTCAATAGGCTTCGACACGGGACCTGTGGACGGGTGGTTAAAGCAGTACAGAAAGTCCAGAGGTGTGTGACAAACAGGAAGTCTAGGTTGAGAATAAGTCGTCGGAAAAACAGGAAGTCTGTGGTTAGGAAACACCGAAATGTACCTCCCATAAGAGACAATCTCCCATTGGCTAGGGGAGGGACCAGGAGGTGACAGGGGGTGTAGGAGGGGGTGGGTGGGGGCAGGGGCATGGCCTAGCCGCCATTGCTGCCCTCTCATTGGTCCAGAGACGATGGTGGTTGTGGGGAGGGGTGCAGGGGGCGTGGCCTAGCCGCCATTGCTGCTCTCTCATTGGTTCCAGAATAACTCCATAAGAGCCCATTGTTAGCGCTCCGATCCGCGGGAGGTCTACTCCTGTGGTCATAACAGCAGTCTCAGATCACTGGCGCCGAGAAGTTCTTATCAGTTTATACTTGACTTACGCGTGTCACAACGCTCTGGTATGATTTGTTTATTTTAATTTAGTTGTTATGCTGTGTTACGTTAGTTAATTACCTGAAGAAGAGATCTGATTGCAGATCTCGAAACTTAGTGTTTCTGATTTTTTGTGTCATTGAACGATGGCAAATGTCCCGGAAAAATCCTGTTTCCTTCAAAATCCTTCCCTCGTCAAAAATAAAGTTCAAACAAAGAATTTATTTGATCCAAAATCCTATATAAAAATTTATTGTAAAAGTTTTTTGTAGATAAATTATTTGCAAATTTGGAAATGCCAATGACATTACAATCTTAAGCGTATTCTTATGATCTCTGTTCAAACTTAAACTAATTTTACTTGAGATTACAACTAAGGGTTTAGTAGTTTAAAAAAATTATTTTGTATAGAGCTCTTGTTTGTGTCGTTTACTTAATCATATTCTACTTAGTTTTAAGTAATTATACTCGTATATTAAGTTAGATTATGTTATTAAAGAATAAGTCTCTAAAAAACTGCTTTTTACGTCAAATCTTTTCAAAAAATGCTCGGGTTTTGGTTTTGCGACACATGGTCACATACATACCTACTATACAAGACATATAGACTTATTCCAAATATTCATTTCTGAATTATCAATTTTTTTCCTCTGAAGTTTCACAAACTAAATATTGTTTTACATTTTAATGATCGCCATTCATTCTTCGAGCTATTCACGACGGGTGAAGTAAAAAATTACAGTGCCCTTTATCAAATGCAGTTGTTGTTTACCATATTCAGAATCTTATTTATGGAAAGTAATTAAGTTCTTGCTTCAGCAAGTTTTCCTTGAACCGTAACTCCAAGACGTAACAAGTTCAAGGCCCTTTTACTCCGCCGGCCACCTACGCATTGTCTGGAGAAAATGTTACATGATTATTCTTTCAACATTAACACACAATGTAAACTTATATTGGGATCACGAAGAAGGTTGTGATGGCGCCCTAACAAGCTGCGTCTCACAACACCTTCGCACATTTGTGTGGGCTGTATAACTACGGAGTTAGCATCGCTACATTGTACCCTCAGAACGAGATACCTTTAACAATGATGGCGTGGAAATACACTGCAAATAATTTGAACACCGAAATAAATATTAAAATATATTTTTTTACATATAACGAGTTAAAAGAACTTTTACGACAAATTAACGACGTATGTGCAAATCTATATAAGCGCACAAAAAATATTATTATAATAATCAATTACGATGAGCATAAATTGATCATTTATGGTTTATAATACTAATATTTCTTATTAATTGGATAGAGACACGAATTTTATTTAATTTGTTTGATTTGTTGGTAAGCAGTTGGAAAGGAAGAATCCCACCATAGTATCCCCATAGTATCCCACTGTAGCCTGTACTAGTGATATATGCGACTGTGATCCTCGTACTTGTGATTTATGCTCGGAACTTGCATCTTGTTCAGTGCCAACGCCTGGACTGGACTCCAAGCAACTTTCTGGTATGTTTGAACCCTTTTTTCTTTCACTTCTTTCTATTCCTTATTTTTGGATGGATTATTAACTCCCCCACCTGACGAAGAGGATAGATTCCAATCCTCGAAACGTTGTGTTATACCCTTTATAACCTATAACGATGGCAAATTTCCAAAAATCTGGTTATCCTTTCAAACCATCCATCGTCAATTACAAACTTTAAACAAAAAAAAAAACCAAACAAACAAAAAAAGAATAAGAATCTTGTATAAAGTTACCGAGTCACTAGTTACAAATATGAGGAGACGAAATTCTCAAGAAACGTGTTTTTTAAGTTCACCACGTTTTTGCCCAGTCAAGCAAACGTCGAGCGTGGCTGCTGCTTGAATGGGTGACCGCTGAGTAATCCTGTCCTTGCAAGCAGTCCGTCTGCCCGGTCATTGGTTCCCAGGTTAAATATCACCATTATCATTATTACGTTAGAGAGGGCATCCTAGTCCTAACTTCATCTGGTAATAGAATATACACTACTTTAAACTTTTTAAGTTTATGATATGTATCAATTATTACAGAACCCATGTTATGATGTAAACGTAAACCCCGTTGTACCACCGGGTAAAGAATAAGTAAAACACGCAAAATTTAATAACTGATTTCTCGTTTTAATTATATTCCCTAAAACTTTAATATTCCAAAATCAAAACAAAGTTAATCTTACACTAGCAGTTACCCGCGGCTTCGCAAGTAATTTTTCTAGGTTTTGCACCTATATGAGTATTTCTGATTTACGTGAATTATTCCCGACGCCAATTTTGAGTTTACCTTCTTCCCCCGATAAAAAATATGTTAAAAATATGTATTTTTAAACATATTTTAACGGTCATTGTAATTTACTTCATTGTTGGTATTTGTTATTCGATAGCTGATTTTCACCCTTTTCCTGATGAATAACATATAAGTAGATATGAATAATGGCGGTTCTAGCTCACTTTCGGAGCCAACAGTAAATCAAGGGAAAATACTGTTTAAAGGACAATAAACGAATCTGTAAATCACGAATGAAAAATTAACCGAATCTATAGCTGTTTGCTTCTACTCTTTCTCAAATCAATCTATCGGAAATGTCTGCTACGAATAAACTATAAATTAAAACTTATAAACGGAAATGATGGAATTTGCTAACAATCACTCGAGAAGTCGGGGAGAATGTGAGTAAAACCACATTCTTTTGACGAGGTTCTTCATTTAATTTCTCCAAATGTACTATAAAATCATCAAAGATTTCAGGCTTAAAATCGTAATCAAAATTCAACATCCAGATAATGAAAAAATACAGGTAAAATCTTCTCATAATAAACGTGTGTATCGATACCTACAAACCTAATGTATTCTTTGAAAAGGAAAATAATTTTTTCAAGGGTTATGAGAGATAAGTAAAAAATTTTATTCTGTTTTCTAAATTCTGTAACAAATTGTGTTTGTTTTTTCACCTCCGTATTGTAATTTTGTAAGCAGATTATTCAAATGTGTTAGTTTATTTCGAAATTTCCTAGGTTTAGGTCTTTCGTACAAAATTAAATTACAATCTCTACAAACTAAATATTTTTTATCAATAATTTCTCCTCTATTATAACACTTGTAACAGTTGGCATTATACTCTTCCATTTAAACAAAAAGATTTTTTTATAAATGGAGATTATGGAACTAACTCTGCCGAGATATAGATTTTTCAGCGCAAATGTTTGTGTTTACATTTCTACAACAGAGATAAATAGAAATAATTTCATTCTATTGTACAACTATTTAGGATATTTTGTCTATGATTACAAAGATTATTCCGGAAGAAATCGAGATTTTTCATCAGCGAAAGAGTATATTTTTTGAAGTTTTTAGAAGGAATGAAAGAGAATAATATGAATTTAGCAAATTATTTTTCTTAAATAATAAAAAATCTATTCTACTAAATAGTCATCAAAACAACATGAACTCTCCAAAATCACTTCAGTTTCTAGCATTTAAAGAACTTACCACAGGAAATAGTTATAAAGACTTCTTTGAATTACCTAAATATGTTAAACAAATGTTGATATTTTCCTTAAGTGAAAACGAATCCTTAAATGAAAACGAATTCAGAGAACTTTTAAGTACTAAAAAGTGTTCAATGCAATTTATTACAGACAACTTAGATAGTATAAATATGTTAAATGTAATAGGAGATTTTAAATTAAATAATAGAAAAATAAGAAAAATATTCCGATTTTTACAAAATAAACTAAAACACCAACAATCTGACATTTTTCATCGCTTTTATGCTAAATTTCATTGCTTATTTGTTGAAATGTTGAGAAGACAATATCCATACTGGACAAGAAATATGCATACAGCTAGTTTTTTAACAAGTCTTTGTAAACAACAAGATTTATCAAAGGAATTTATAAGAGATCACGCTTTTGTTGTAGATTGGGATAAATTATATGGAAAAAACATTTACGAAACAGATATATTGTTGTGTGTGTGGTTCTGACGAAGAAAAGAGAAACGTTTGCCATTCAGCAATTCATTACGATATAATGAAAGACATACAAAAATGAATGATTGTGTCTCTGGTGTAGTGTTGTTTAGTGTGCGTGTTTGCGCTATGGGAATCACATCACATTCAACTTCTACGGTGTCTATTGTTTACAGACTTGGCCCTGCACTGCTACTGTCAACCAAGTTAATGGCTAGGAGCTGTAATTCGGGTCTTAGACTCTGGAATTTTTTTGTTCCCAAGTCTCATTTTTTTCTTTGGTAACTACTGTGTAGAAGTTGATGGAGAGATTCAATTAGGGAATTTGTGTCGGGTGTTTTGTAAGTGTAATGTTGTATTAATGAACGATGTGAATGATGAATGTAATGAACGAATTAAGGAAGAGAAGGAATTAAGGAATGAAGTGGAAAGGTGAGGAAGCAAATGGCGCGCCAACCACAGTTGTCATTACTCGGCTTGTTCTATAGTCATTACACTATGGCCACTCGTGTAAAGACTTGTCCCCAACCACTGAACGACAACCATGTCTTCCTCAATAAAAAGCGCGCCTGAAGCTCTGGGATTTGAACCCAGAACCTCAGGCTTTGAAGGCAAGCGTCCTTACCAACTGAGCTACGGAGAGTCTCGAAAGTTATAAGCTATATCTCTGCTATATAAGTTGTTCAATTAGGAGTGCTAGTTTACAAATTTATTAATAATTTTATATTTCAAAAACCACTCAACCGATTTTAATGATATTTGGTACACATATAGTAAATACTTAACTTTTTCGACTTAACTTATCCATAAGGGTGAAATCATCCCCTATTTCTTAATATTCATAAAAAAAATAAAAAAAAATAATCAGAAAAATCTGAAACTTCAAAAACAAGCGAGTTCAACTTAAAATTTCATGAAAATAACAAAATTTTCAAAATCTACCCCAATCATCCCTTATCTTAATACTCTTATATCTCGAGAACTATTCGAGCTTTTTTGCTGAAATTTGGTATATAGGACCAGTAAATATTAAAGTATTTTTTAAAAATCATAACTTCCGGTCCAACCCTTAAGATGACCTTGGAATAGTTTTTTTGTTAATATCATCCCCATTTTTTAAGATATTATTTTGAAATTAAAAATGAATACTTATATCAATGTCTTTAACAATTCTGTAAAGTTGTAGAATTATCCAATGAATAATATAGACAATAAGACGATTTTTTCAAAAATTTTACTGAATTTCTCTAATATCGTTCTTAATCACATCATAGGCTAAAAATTTCTCAGAAACCACAACCACATAACAAATCGCGTTTGTAACAGCTTTTTGAAAATCCATATTGATAATTATATCGTTCTTTGAACCAGAAATATTTGTCAAACTCTTTGTTGTATCAATGACATAAATAGGTCTATTCGCTAAAAATTCTTTAGGATTGTAATAAATACATTTCCTTATTATTACAGTAAACTTTCTTAAAATCTTGATACATGATTCTGAAAAGACCTCCTGAAATGTTTAAAATTTTGTAATTCATCTGGATAATAAGAACCGTTTCAATTTTACTCTGATATTTTTTACATCCAAACTATCAAACTTTCAAGAAGGATTTTTTTCTTGATTATTCTGTCTACCTGTTTGAAAACCAATGATAACGAACTTGGGATTGAAGATATTTCTATAAATATTTGTAATATCGAACGAATAAGTTGTTCCGGAAATACCTTTTTGTTCAATACATTGCCAATCTAGAAAATTAAACATAATGTTTTGACTTTTTGTAATTTCATCAATCAACCTAATTTTACTCGTGGTTTTATAATCAATCATTGGAACTCTAATAAAAAAATATGTAATTGTTATTTTTCCATCAACAGGCATAACATTTCCAGTTGCAGTCTTCAGAATCACATCATCGTCTTCTGCTCTTATAAAACTTAGATAAAATCCTCCTTTATAGATCGGAATAGTAACATTTTCAAAAAATCCTAATCCAAAATGAGATAAATTTCCAGCTGCTTCAAAAACACCAAATTTAAAATCCTGATTCAAAGCCATTAGAAGTTTGAGAAATAACATCACTTTTTAAATACGAAATAGTTCCTTTAATCGTGCTTAATTGGCCACAGTTTTCGACTTCTTCTATTAATTTATTGTGTTTTCTTACTTCAATCTTAGAAAATAAAAACGGTATAAAATTATCGATTAATCTAACATTATCAGTTCCAAGATATGCTTGACCATCTTGTTTTGTTAAAGTTCCAGAAATATAAAACTGGAAGATAGACGAGCAAAAATTATCTCCAAAATCAATATTAAACTCAGTTCTTTTATTCGGTTTCATTCAAATGTTGTTTACTAATTGGATAGAAATTTTTAAACTCCGCCCTTTCAATATCACTAGCATATTTTCTGTAGTCCGCCATTTAATAAGAGAAAATTTAGAAATTTTAAACATCATGTATAAGAAAGATATCATTTTTTCATCGATCTAATGTACGTTTTTATAAGAAAAGATATAAATTTTAGTAAAATAATTAAAAAGATTAGAGTCATTTTTAATTATCTACTTCGTCATATTCAGGATTATCTTCCTTAAATTTTGCAATTTCGGCCACATATTTCAATAAAATCTGCACAGGATAGTAACCGCTATCTATAATATTGTTCCAATCAACTGTATCTTTATTTTCATCCAAAAATTTTATACTCAAGTGTTGATAGAGACAAAGAACAGACATATGATCTTTTAATTGATAATGTATATTTTCTTTAATGAACTCTGGGGACAGATTTTGATATTTAGCAATGTTATACCAATTCAATTTGTTTACGTATAATCTCATCATATCTTCGGATAATTCATATTTTTGAGAAATATCATCCCAATGTTTCTTTTTTCAAATCTCTTTCGTGTTGCATTATAAAAAGATCGAAAGCACTGTAATGTCCCGCCATCTCTATTTATTAAGAAAAAATTTCAAGTTTTTTATAAATTGGCTCTTTTTAGTGTTACATTCAGCACATTTTCCAGAAACTCTTTTAACTCCATTGATGTTTGCATAGTATTTTATATCATTTGTTTCAGTTTTTGCCTTACACCTCACACAATATATGAGCGCCATTTATAAAGGAATAATTTAAAATGAATCATCATAACCACCTAATCTATTAAATCTGTTATCAATATTTTCAAAAGATTTATTAACATCTTCTTTAAATGTATTAAAGTTTTCTTCTAGTTTATTTTACTTTATCGAGATATAAAGAGTATTGATCATCTATTCTTTTAAGTAATTCATTATTATGTTGTTACTTTCTCATTGAAACGTGTAACCAAAATTTTCAAAAAAGTTTACTTTCTCATTGAAACGTGTATCAAAATTTTCCAGAATTTTTGTAACTGCTTCACTAACTGATTCATTGACATTATTTTTATATGTATTAAAGTTTTCTTCTAGTTTATTTACTTTATCAAGTTAATTCACCAACATCGTCTACTGATCTTTTACTTCTTTCATCAAGTTTTTCATAGACTTCTGTTGTAAAATCTTTAACATGTTGTTTATGATTCTCGTAATTTTTGTTTAGTTCATTAAACATTTTAATATGATCTTCTAATTGAATCATTACAACAACATCAAACGGATTAATTCCTTTACTAACACTGCTAATTCTTTTGCCTTTAAAATCTAAGGCATTTTTAACATTCGGATCATGTAAATCAACAACATCGATGTTTTCTGAATAATTTTAGAGGTATTTTAAAAAATTTGTTCTTTAACAACAACATCATGTTTGTCAATACCAGGTCGAACACCGACAATTCTTTTTTTATTAGCCAAACTAACATAATTCTTTTCAACTTTGATCGCTTCAGTAATTTTATCAGCTTTTTCGATATGAGACATTAAATTGGTAAATAATTTTTTTACACCATCATCAACTTCTTTTTCCAATGTTTTTATTTTATCAGCAACTTCATTTGAACTCATGAAATTTGCAAGTTTGTTATCATATTCTGCTTTAAAATCTTCAATCTCGACAGCAAACATATCTGAATCTGGAAGGTTTTGTAATAAATTTTCTAACTTGTTATCAAACTCATTTCTCAAACTATCAAAATTCAAACTATTATTTACATTTTGAATAATTTGTGTACCAAATACGTCAAAAATATTTTGTGAATCCATATTTATTAAGTAATAATTTGTTGACAACTTCTTTAAAATCTTTACCATTACTCAGTTCATTCAAAACAAAAACACATAAATGGCCACAAATTGGGGGATCTTTATAATCTTGAATCTGAGAATCATTGCAGTAGACGCTTGATTTTTTCAAATATTGGACCAATTCTCTCGGTGGTTTGTCCTCAATTCTTCCATACGAATCAAAATAACATGCATTCTTATCATTTTTATAAATAACAAATCCAATGCGTTCCACTTCCCATAATCGAGTCTAAATTCACAATTCCACATTCAAATTTCTTAACTTTTTCAGGTAATGTATCTCTCATGAAGATTCCTCTAAAAATGTTTAATATTTTTGCAGATTTCTTCCAATTCCCCGAATGTTAAAGGTTTGATTTCAAATTTTTTTTTAATGTTTGATTTCACGTAATTCAAAGTTTTTTCATCTAATCCCGATCCTGTAACATCTTCCAACTCTTTATCTAACCAATTTAAAATGTTTCGAACAATAGGAATCACATCTTTTTTAACGATTGGAGCAGCTTTACGAACATAAGGAACAACATTTTTAACAACTGGAATATTTTCTTTTCTCCAAAATCTAATAAATCTTTCAAAAGTCCACCATTTTTAAGTTCTTTCAACTGATTATAAGAAAATTCTATTCTGGTTCCTTTATTGTTTTTCTTATGTTTTTCGAGTTTATTGTATTGTCTATTTGTTTAAAAATATCTTATCTTCACCATTTTTTAGTTGATCTATTTTAAATTGAATACTAACGGGTATTTTTTTCTTAAAAGCGGATTTTATTTTTTCTTTCTGATTTTTGCTGAAATTTACATTCACCTCCATTTATATAGTTAAAATTTCAAGTTCTCTTCGATTCCCATTTCCTAGTTTTCTCTTCAAAAACATTGCTCCAGCTGTTGGAAGCGCAACAAATCTTTCACCTAAACTAGCATCTTTTGATAAAAATCTATCCATTGCTTTATCTTGCAAAACTTTATCTGCTATATGTCTGGAATTTGTGTCTCTATGTTTTGCATAAAAAATATCGTGTTCCATAGCAGCTTGATCTAATTTATTTATACCAGGATCTCCTCTTTTTAGTCTTTTTTCGAGTTTTGTGCCAGGCCCCAGATACTGATAAGTTGGTACGTGTAATTCAAAAGGTAAATTGTTGATAAAATCATTCAAAAGTCCGCTACCTTCAATCATAGATGAACTTATTGCCGGCAAAACTCGTTTTAAATATTTAATTCCATCAGGTTTTTCAATCATGTCATCAAGTTTGTTCGAAATAAAATCCTTAATCGCTTTCTTTTCGTTCAAAAAATTGTTGTTTCCAGCCTTTTCTTGAGCATAAATATAATTTATAATTCCATCGAGTTTTGTCAAATCGTCGATATATCTGTACTCAATCTTATTATCACTGTATTTTCTTATACCTGATCCTTCGATTCGTTTTTCCCAAATTGGTTTAATTAATTTCATATATTTTTTACCTCTACTTGACTTAGGCTTCTTAGTAGATGGATCATTATTTTTGTAAATTGAGTCAGATTCCCATAAAATTTCTGTATACTTTTTCAAATCTTCTTCAGAATATAAATTATCTTTTGGAGCGTCATAGTCTGTTAATAATCTCCATAAACCTTGAGTTCCTTCATATGTTTTCTCATTAATAATGATATCATTATGCTCAAAATTAACGGGTAAATTTCCAATCATAAAACTTTTCTTTTTTTATCCCAATACAAACCAAATTTATCATCTTTTACTCTAGGAAGGAATTTTTTACCAATTTCACCAATTATTATATCCGTTGTTCCAGGACTTATTGGTTCAACTATGGTAGAGTCTTCAATGATTCGAGGTCTAAATGGTGTTGAAGATGGTAATTTTGGCAATTCAAACTCTTCAGATTCTGGAATTGAAATATCGGCAAATTGTCGTACAACTGGAACCAAATTCATCAAATTTTGATTATCACTTAAAACATTTTCAATTTTGCCCTCAACGTTTTTTATTGCAGAAGTTTACAGGTTGATTGATTTTTTGAATAAATTCTTGTTCTTTTTCATCAACTCGAATCTGTTCTTTAAATTCTTTGATTAATTTCTTTTCGATTTGATCAAGTTTTTTCGCTTCTTCAGAAGTTACGTTCACCATTTAATTAGAAAAATTTTGAAACGTGAACGTGGAACGTATAACGTGAACGTGGAACGTAAAAACGTGAACACGAAAACGTAAAACATGAACGTGAAACACGAACGTGGAACGTAAAAACGTGAACACGAAACGTAAAACATGAACGTGAAACACGAACGTGAAACACGAACGTGAAACATGAACGTGAACGTGGAACGTGAACAGATTTACCGTTTTTCTGTTATTTTCATAATGTAAATAAAAATTAAAGATAATGTAAAAATAATTGTAACAAATATTTTATCAAGTAGACCACTGAACAGCATTTATGTTAGAAAATTTATTCAAATATTTTCCATTTTTAGGCTTCAAAGTTAGATTAATAGTTAAAAAACCGTAGTCTTCTTTCCAAATTTTATCACACAACTCAATAAAGTGGTTAAAACTCATATCAGATCCCACATAATTGTTATAAATCTTTCTGGAATAATGATCATCTTGTTTAAAAACACACAACATATTCAAATTATTTCTTATAACTTGTTTATCAACCTTTGAAAAGCATTGGGAAAGATAGATACAAGATATGTTTTTGTGACGAGACATTACGAAATATTCTTTAATAACGTCTTGATTTTCTAAAATACAATCATCGAAAACGATTAAAGAATTTGGTTTACATTCGCTTAAGTAAACTATGTCCCTCGGAAGCATTATAAAAATGTGATATTTTTTTGTTTAAGTTTTTCTCAATATTTTCAAATCTTTCTTGTAATTTTTTTATAGGCGTCTTGTTCTAAAGATTTACTAAAAACATACAAATTGGAATAAGGAATCAACCTATTGTAGATAAAATTCAATAATAAAGTTGTTTTTCCACATCCACTTGAACCAACAATTAACAATCTGATTGGTTGATCTTTCTTACTTTCTTCAAACGTTTGAAGTTTTATCTGATCTTTTTGCTTTTAAAAATTTCTCTCCATTTAAATAGCGAAAAATGAAGCTGTTCAAGTTGACTTCAGAAAGCTCTCAATTATTTTTAAAACTTGGAACATCCTATACACTTAGAGGAAGAATCAAATTATTTTATCGGTTTAAGCGGTTTTTATTCTGACAATTTTGTAATAAATATTAGTGAAATTTCTCCTTATTGTATAGGATTTAGTGAGAAGAACATAACAAAATATTATGGTTTAAACAAAGGATATTATACTTTCGATCAAATAAAAAATTCCCTTAAAAATTATCTGAAAACATTCAAACAATCAGAAAAATCTTTAAACTTTGAAGAAAACAAGTTTGAAAATGCAAAAAAATTATCTCTCAAATAAAATCACCAGTAAGAATAATGTTTTCAGCAATTATAGTAGATTTATTAGGGTTTGTTCAAGAAACTATTGAGCCAAATCAGGTATATTTAGGAAATAAAAACGCCAAAATTTAGACCGTTTGATGTAATTGAAGTACATTGTAATCTCGTTGAACCTAGTTTTGAAACTCATACCGAACATTTACACAAAGAATCTGAAATTTTGTACACTTTTTTCCCAAATGTTGCTTATGGATCAAAAATCAGTGAAAAACCGAATGAAATCGATTATATTCCAATTAGAAAAAATATTAAAAGAATTCAAAAAATCGTTCTAACTATACAAGACTCTGAGGGAAATTTATTAAATAATGAGAGTAAAACAACAATATATTTAAGATTGTCGAAAGAATGATGAATCAAGGGGGGAACGAATCGTTCTTACCTTCAAACTTTCAAAACAACACTATTTTCATTAATGAATCCGGACTTTATTCTCAAAATAAAAATTGCTTGTTAAATTTTTTTTCTATCTAAATGGAGTCAGTTGTAGACCTACTCAATAATCAACTTACATTCAATAATAAAGACATTGTAACGATTGTAGACGAAAACAATGTAATCTGGTTTAAGGCTAAAGATGTTGCAAAAATTCTAGAATATGAAAATACTATGCAAACGATCAGATTAAACGTTGACGAAGATGATAAATTAACATTTAAAGACATGAATCAAGGGGGCTATTGAATAGCTTACCTTCAAACTTTCAAAACAACACTGTTTTCGTTAATGAATCTGGACTTTATTCATTAATTTTGAGATCGCATAAATCAGAAGCGAAATTGTTTAAAAAGTGGGTTACAAAAGAAGTTTTGCCAAGTATTCGTAAATTTGGTGAGTACAAACTTGAAAACAAGATTAAATATTTAGAGGACGAAGTAAAACACTTGCAAATTAAAGATGAAATCGAAACGGAAATAATCGCAAAACAAAGTGTAAAAATTGACTTAATGAAACCAGACCTTGTTTGTAAAAATTTTGATAAGAAAAAACACCATGTTTTTGTATTAATTAAAAAGAAATCACATGTGGGAATATCCTTATTACGTTATCAGAGCTCAAAAGAGAGAAATACCGAAAAGATTTGAAAGAACTTGAAATTGATTACCCAGAAATGGAAATTTTATTAAGACATGGAGATCCAAATAGTATAAATCTCTACAACCAAATGAAAGAATCTTTGAATATTTTATACAACGGAAATCATTTTACTACAAATATGGCAGAATCTCGACTGATTTATAGAATATCTAAATTACACGATGAAAATGTTTCTAAATTTTACTAAAAACTCTCGATTTATTATATTTTGTTTGTAAATGTTTAGCATAACTAGGTAACCAATATAGAATTTTTTTTTCATATTCACAAGGCGTTTCGTTTTTATAACTTTTCGCTGAAAATTTTTTAGCACAATCTTTGCAAAAAGCATCTTTTCTATCTTTACTATACTGCCAGTTATTAAATTCAGAAATATTTAATAAATATTTATATTTCTTTACAAAAGTAACACTTTTTCTCTTCTAAAGTTAATTTGTCCATTTTATCATATAATTCCTTACAATAACAGTCTTTTCCATTCTTTTCCTTATAAAATTCTTGACACTTTGTACATTTCTTTTGAGACTCCATTTATATAGAACAAATTATTACACGATGAAAATGTTAAACTCTCGAATTATGATATTTTGTCTGTAAATGTTTTTGAAGATAAGGTAACCATTGAATGATTCGTCCACACTCGCAAAGAGTCGGTTTCTTTTGACTTTTTCGTTGAATTCTTATAGCACAATCTTTACAATGCGTATGTTTTTTATCTCTACTGTAATGCCAATCGTAAAATTTGGAAATATCCTTAATTTCTTTACGAACGCAACATTTTTTCTCTTCTAATGTTAATTTTTCTATTTTATCGTATAATTCTCTCTCATATTTACTACGACAAACTTTACACATAGACTCTATTCCTCCTTTTTTAGTCTTATTTTTATGAAATTCTTCAAAATATTTATATTCTTGACAAATTGTACACTTCTTTTGAGCCTCCATTTATATATAAAAAATTACAGCTTTGACTTTCTCAATTCATATTCATAAAACTTTCCGGTTATTTCTTCATTATTTAAATCTTTTATACTATAAGTTACAGGATCTGTGTTATTAATTTGATAAATCACAAAGATTTCTCTTGACCAATTGTTCTTTTATTTGTTTGAAAATGTTTGTTTTTTACTAACAATTCTTACATGATCATTGACTTTAAATTTAGTTTTTGTGTGAATTTCTGGTGGAATATACTTGAAAACGGTCTCTAATAACTCCTTTTTCTTCTGCATCTTTATCTACGTCTTTCGGTTTAATTTTTATTGTGCTGTGAACTGTATCGTTATAATTGTTTACGATTTTTTGAAGAATATCGATCCATTTTAAAGTTTTTATTAAATCTCAAAAATTACTTTCATTCTCTCATTTTTGAGTTCTGTTATATCTCTCTACAATACTTGATTTCTCTTCGTTTTCAGTATGATAAATCTTAATGTTATATTTCCTCAAAACATCGTTAAATTCTTTATTTTTAAACTCTAAACCCTTATCTGTATGAAGTAGGTTTGGAGGTTTGTGATTGATCCTTATGGCATCTTTTACTATATCTTCGAAAGCTTTTGAAACATCCTTGCCGTTTTTTCTTTTGATAGCTCTTGACCAAGCATATTTTGAGAAAGTATCAATAACATTTAACATATACTTAAATCCATCATTTTGATCTGAATAATTAGACATTATAACTAAATCTGCTGCCCATAAATCGTCAATTCCTAAAGTTATAATTTTTCTCTTTTTAAACTTTTTTCGTACTGGTGCATGAATTTCTCTAGCTTCAATCTCGATTTCTTCCTTATTCTTAGATTCTTTCTTTACTTGTTTTTTCATAAGGATTCTTTATAAATTTACTCTTATTTGTCTTACATTTTGAACATTTTGCTGCAATTCTATACAATCCGTTTTGAGTTTGAACAATCTTAGAATCTATATTTTTCGTTTTCTTTTTACACTTGTGACAGTGAATTAAATCATATTCCATTTATATATCAAAGTTTCCAACTTTGTTTTAACTCTTCTAAAATATCTGTTTTATATCCATACGGTACTGTATCGATCTTATTTTCTAGGACAATTCTCTTATCATCTTTAGCGTTCAGTGCCAGCTTGTTTATGGTAACTGTGTACAACTCATGTTTGTAGCTTTTGATTACTGTCATCTCTCTAAATTCTTCTTTATCTTCGAACAAACATTTCTTCAAGTTTTCGATATTTATTGTTTTATTTACAACGCTTCTCTTAATCCCTTTGCATCTTACTGGATTTTTGTCTAGATATTTGTACGAGTACATTTTCGATCTGAATCCACAAAATTCTTCTAAAACTTCGCTATTTTAACTCATCTTTGAATTTCCCTATTACCTTCTTATTTTTAGTAGTGAAACATTCGTGATCTTTTGGATAATCACTTGTATCAAAGTCATCTATATTTTCTTTAATAATTTTAAAAGGATCTCGTTTCAATTCTAAGAAATAACTGTCTGTATCCATGTAACACAGATTCAAATCTGGGTCAAACTTCTTTAATTTATCGTAATAAAACTCATACATTAACAATTTTGATAGGTCAAGAACTGAAAATCCTATGTAGATCGGTTTGTTAAATTTAACCTTTTGTTTGAACATGTGACTCGCTATACAGTTATCGTCAAAGATATTGAAACATTTGAAGTTCGTTTTCTTGGCCTGTTTCATTGAAAATTCTTCATTTCCTAGTTTGATATCACATCTATTTCGCACATTTTCCATAGATTTTCCAAAAACAGAGTTGTTCATCAGCTTGTAAAAATCTTTCTCAAAGTCACTTGTAGCTTTGGTTCTCATGTTTGTGTTAAAATCAATGTACTTTTTCATAAAAGGCTTCTGATCGAACGCTATAAACTCTATTCACATGTTTCAACACCATCCCTTGTTCGAGGTAAAATTTCAAATTTCTTGAATGAACAACGTATTCAGTTTTTATCCAGTAAAGTTGTGCAAAGTTTGTTTTTATAATGTTCGGGAGCAAGAGGTAAATCCTTGTGATGTTCATGTAAATTTGTTGGATATCCTAGATCAACTTCGAGAATATAGCCATAATCTTCGTCGCCAGTGAGTTCTAAAATTGTTTCTTGCCACTCTTCTTTTGTATATGTTTTTAGGATTCATCCACTTGATATCACTAAACGGCAGTTTTTGCATAAGACCATAACCATAAAGGTTGTTTGCATCGACATAAAGTAAATAGTTTTCAGGTTTTGTCTTATCGAAATCTTTCAGATATTTGTTATTTGCTTTCACATATCGCTTAATACATTGAGAAATACCTCCACGAATACCTTTTTCAATCATTAAATACATATCGTAATCGTGTATCAGTTGAAGCTCGATTTTCGTTAATTTTAACATAGCGTCCCATGCGAGACTTGGAGCAGTTAGATAATGAGCTGGATCAAGTTTGTAACAATTTAGACAAATGTTTCTGAAATTTTCAAATATATCAGCAAGCAATAAAAACATCTTGGATATTGTACAAATCAGAGTAATTTTCCAAGATTTTTCTCTTTTAATTTGTTCCAAACGCTCAAGTAGTGTTGATAATCTTTCTCAGATATGCTCTCGTCTGTCAAAAGTGAATAGAAATCTTGAATTTTCAGCTCTTCTGTGTAATCAAGTTTTTCAATACTATCGATAAATTCGTAAGGAAATATACCTTTTCCAGATAGAATTTTAAAGATTTCTTCTTCGTCATTTGGTTGTCTTTCTAGAATTGCGTTCAGACCATCTTGTATAAAATGATTTGTATGTTTGAAGTCTTCTTTCTTGAGGTTTTTAGCTAACTTTTCAATAGACGATGCCATGAATCTAAATGTGTCTACGAACGAAAACTTTATAAATTTTCTAGGCTTATCATTGTCAAACTCATAGCCATATCCAGAATTTACAGAATAATTTATATATTTTTCATCTGTGTTTGCGATCAAATCAACATTTCCATATTGTTTAGCCATCTCTTTTATGTACAAATGAGTATCGTAATTTGACATATTATGACAGAAAACATGGAATATTTTGTGGAAATTTCAAATTCAGATTACAACATGAATGAGCTGCTCCTCGAAATTTACCTGTTAAATGACAATGATCTCTTACTTTATTATAACTCTTATCTTTCCAACTATCAGGAGTAAAACCATACTGAATTGACTCAACATCATAAGCAGACCATTCGCAAATATGACAAACGTTTGCATTTTGGTATGAAATTTCTTCTTCTTCAGCCAATTTCATAGGTTTTTTGTTCTTAGAATTATATTTTGTAGCTATGTATTTTGATATTTTATTGAGTTCTTCAAACAATTTTGCAGGAACATTTGGCAAATCTTCTTCATTTTTTGCTCGATAACATATCGGCTTGTACATACGATTGGTCACATTCGACACTAAATATAGAGTAAAACCATAAGGAATGTGCTTCTGAATCTTGGTTGTAGTCGATCTTTGTGGATTGTTCTTGCATGTCGGAATTTTTTCTAATATGCTCTCAAAATCCATATAAATAACGTACGGATGGCTAAACTTCTTTTGATAATTAGTAAATGATGTTGTTTGACCTGGAAATGGCATAATTGGTTTACAAACTTCATGTCGCTTGCAAATTTCTAAATGGTCTGCTAAATCTCCAGATTTGTAGAAATGGCTTAAACATCTTCTACATAGCAATTTTTTATGTTCGTGTTTAGATAACTGAGAACTCACTAATCTATTTAAAATCTGTTATCAACACATAATGAGATTTGTCTTCTTGTTTAAACAAACAATAAATCGATTTCTAACTCGGCATTATAAACTTCGGAAATTTGTAATGGAACAATGTTGAGTTTTTCGTCATAAGTATAAATATTTATAGACATTTTTGGATATTTTGTACTTGGAATTGGAGCTGCGTTTCTCAAATAATTGTATATCTTTTAAAGACATTGGATACTCAAAGCCCGAAAATATTCTCGTCATTTACAAATTTCTCGTATTGCTTTGCTCTGTCAGCATTCTTTTCGGGTTTTACAATAGCACATCGGATAGAATAAACAAAACAGAAATCATCTTTATTTTTGATATTTACACAAGCTTTCTTTACCTTGATCTCTTGTGGTAAATCGATATATGATCCTGCGTTCATAAATTCGTGTTTATTAAGGCTCTAAACTAATTGTTTACAACTTTTAAATGTCCATCCAGAACCTCTATTTGGATGATTTGTCTGTTCTCGATGTGTTAATTTATTAAATTGCTTAGTAATAAAGTCGTTTACGTCAAATATTTCGTCTGATTTTATAGTAAAATACATTGGGCAAATTTGTGGTTCACCGTTTACTAAAGTTCTTTCATATTCACATTCCAAAGAGAGATATCCTTTACTATTTTTCACAGTGTCTTGAAATTTTTCTATTAAACTTTTAATTTCTGGCCTCATAATTGATAGATATTTGTAAATTGACATGGAATTGTCGTTCAAGTTTGTTAAAATGTATTGCTTGAAAAAGACCGTGTATTGAGGATAAAACTTCAACATCTATGATATTTTCAGGTTTTTCGTTAAGAGTTTTGTCAATTTCTTCGATCATTTCAGACTTAGTTTTATCGTTTGTTTCAATGGACAATTTTTAAGCGATTGATTGAATTTTTTCATCATTAAATAGATTGAGATCTTTTTTATCTTCCTTAAAGTTTTTCTTTAATTCACGCAATTTTTCTATATTGTACATCTTTTCATGATCGACAATTTGATTTTCTTTAGCCCATTGTCTTAAAAAATTCAGTTCTTTCTCGTAAATTTCTTTGTTTTTGGCATGGATTTTGGAGCCATAATGTCGATCATAGTTTTTTCTTAAAATTTCTTTTTTGCAAAACGGACATGTTACTTTTTCACCCTCCATTTATATAAAAAAAATTTTAACTAGCAATTTTTTTCTAAATTCCAATTTTATAGTGAATTTTCGAGAAATATCCTTCAAATTATCAACTTTTTAAGGTACATACAAACTAGTACTAGAATTTTTTGAAAAATCTACCGAATTATCTCTAATTATTGCGAAGTTTTAGTTTAAAAGTTGATAATTTGAAGGATATTTCTCGAAAAATTCACTATAACATTGGAATTTAGAAAAAATCGCTAGTTAAAATTTTTGTCCTTTATAAATGGAGCTACTAAAGGAATTAAATGAAGTTGGTGATTTAAAGTTCAAAGAATATAAGAAGTTGAATGAATTAGAAGAAAATAAGAAATACAAAATTTTGAATCTGGAGAAAATAAAAGATAAATTCGGGTTTACAATAATTGCTGAGTTGGAAGATAATAAAGTACACTTACCGAACAGATTTTTGACTGTTTTGGATGAAAAAAAGATTAAAGAATTGAATAAACATGATAAATTACACTTGGTTGTTACTGGAAAGAAGACTATTAAAGATAAAGACTGTGTTACTATCAATTTTGTAGAGTAGAAGATTTTTCGTTTATTCGTAGCAGACATTTCAAATAGATTGATTTGACAGCTCAAGAAAGTAGAAGCAAACAGGTATAGATTCGGGTAATTTTTCATTCGTGAGTTACTGTTTGATTTTACAGATTCGTTTATTGTCCTTTAAACAGTATTTTCCATTACTGTTTGATTTACAGATTCGTTTATTGTCCTTTAAACAGTATTTTCCTTTGATTTACTGTTGGCTCCGAAAGTGAGCTAGAAACCGCCATATTCATATCTACTCATATATATATATATATATATATATATATATATATATATATATATATATATATATATATGTATATACATAAATGGCAATAGCCTTATTTAATTTCAATAAACATTGAATCACAAAAAGTACTTGCACCGCCGGGAACAGAACCCGGATCTCTCACTTGCCGGGTGAATGTGCTACCATTACACCACAGAGCGCTTACTTTTTCCGATTCAATTATTTTGTATTTGGCCGTATCTGTCACATATGGGTTTAAATAAGCAAACTAACATATGATCGGAAGACCAAATACCTGTCAAACGACTTTTATTTACATTAAATTGTATAAATGGCAATAGCCTTATTTAATTTCAATAAACATTGAATCACAAAAAGTACTTGCTCCTATATACATATAGTAAACTCTGAGAAGCTCACTTTTGTAAAAAAGACAACTAATTTAAGTTTCATAACATAAGTCTTCAATTAAGTAAAATTTAGACTACATTCTCACTTTTATCTGCACTTCTAGCGGTTATCCGCTGTTTTAGCATGCAATTTAGTAGGCTTTGCACGTGTATTATAACTGCTGATTCGAGTGCAGTATAATTCCGACGCCAATGTTGAGTTTACCTTGTTGCCAAGATATATAAAATGGCCAAAAATCTTATATTTATGGCTTGTAATTTTACTTTGATCTTAGTGTGTTTTTGTTCCATACATGATGTTGCTTTGTTTTATGATCAAAAAATATATATCACAGATCAGGGACGCCTACTTCTGTCAAAGTTGAACTAAGATGGGTTTTATATCAGTCTTTAAATTTTCTAGTAAAATGTTACATAGTAAAATTGTCTTTTAGATTTAATATTTTATAGAAAAAATTACGGTTAAAAGTAGATAAACAATAATCATTACGCACTTTTCTTTATAAATGGATAAACACTTTTAATGTTTTAGAACATTTAGAGCTGTACTTTAGTACATAGTTCAAAAGTACAGTCGATGATACGTACTTTCATCTAGCATAGTTTCTTGTGGACTGTTTCAAAACCAGTCTCTGGTGTTTTAGGACATTTTGTAAGTTAGATGAGTACTTGTCTAATCGTTGAAATCTTAACAGTCGTGAGCAGAAGTCTATTTCTTACATATTCTCACTGACTATAAAAGTAAAGAATTTTTAAGTAAATAAACAATGTTTACACAAAACAGTTTGGTACATTTTACAAGCTCATTCAATGAATATTACAAACTTTAGAGACCGAGATGGGAGTTTTCGCTATTTTTAAAAACCAGTGGGACGTACCCCGGAGTGATTTTTGAAATAAGAGTTTGGACCTACATTCATCCCAGAAACCGTAAAATGTCCACGTAAAATTTCAGTACGATCAATTTAGTAGTGTACGCATGAAAACAAAACAAAAAACAAGGCAGTTTCGCATTTATAAAATTATTAGGATAACAATTTTGGTTTTATTTGTATCACAAGTTTTTGAGTTAAAATTTTTAAAGTTTACAAATTTGTTTTTATAAGCACTCAAACCGAGATTTTTTCGGTGGTAACGATATAAATTTTTTTTATATATAAAAAAATATATATAACGTTATATGTATATATAATGTTATACTATATATATATATATACATATATAAAACAATAAACAAAGAAATAAACAAGCTAAATTTCAGTCGCATTTCCGTAATTTTTTTAATATAGTTAGTTTTTGGTTAATTTTCAAACTCGGATATTCCAAACTTTTTGATACGAAAGTGTAGACTTATCCTGAGTTTGTAGAGTTAGAGGTTTTAGTTTATGGACTGTAGTAAAGTGAGTCGCAGTTTATCAAAGAATAAGCACGAAGTTATTGAAAATATAATAGGATTTCGGAGATTTGCCATCGTTGTATGTTACAATATGTCATACATTTCGTAACATATAACTATGGGAAACATCCGTATCGTATTATTCTTTCAAAACATCGATCGTCAATAAAAAATGTAAAACGAAGAATAAAGATATTGTTAAAATAATCAGGACAGAGGGTATTACAGCTGTGAAGTTCTCCACATGAATGCATTTAAGAATATTAAGATCTCTTGAATAACAGTCCTAATAAAATGTATAAAGACCACGGGCTTGTCTCACAATTGTAAGGAAGAGGAGGAGAGAGTAGCGTCAATTTGCATGATAACCAGCAAAATCTACATTGTTTTATGTCTTTACCACTGATGAGGAGTGTAACAAGAAAGAAGGACAAATTATCTATAAATATGAAATGGAAGACTTCCTAAGGAATAAATGAACAATTCCCTTGACAAAGTCACAATAACAATCAAGCACAAACATCCGTTCCCTTATGTATTTAACGTACATAAACTAAATGACGTTTAACATTCATTGGATTTTATTTTATGCCCTTGTGAATTCAACCAGAGTTAGAGGATTTTCAGCTATTTGTCCATATATGGGTTAGTTATATAATATAACTTCTCTTACTAGCAAACTTTCGAGTTTTAAAATTTTAATGAGTATAAAATACAATGGTGTACACTTTCTTGTTCTCTTAGGAGAGAAATTTAACTAAGTCCTTAAAGGACCTTTGCGCTGCTTTCAGAGTGACAGGATATTCTGGATGGGTAAGGGTAGGGAGAGGGCCACCTCCTGTCGAGATCCACGATGAAGAATTTTGGGCATTAATCTGTCATGTCTCCATAGAAGAAAGCAGCTCTGTACTAGCCTCTCCAGTGGTTGTACCAGCCTTGTACCAGCAGGTAGGGGTGGCACGCCCTTATGTCTAGGCTACCTACTGCCTTTAACAATTATTGACCCATAATCCCCAACAGTCATCTCCAGCATTAACTAGACCTATAGATCTACTCTTGCACCCCAAGATCTTTACATTTGCGATTAGTGATGTGGCGCTCCTGGATACTCATAAGGTTACCCAGATTTTAGTGACGGATTCTATACTTGGTTTACGCAGAGTGGTTTCAAATAAAGCAGCCAGAAGTGAACCCTCCTAGATTAGTTAGTTGATAAAAATGTACCATTTTTAATGAGGGTAACTCGGAAGCAAATCATTAAAATATTAAAATAAGCCCAAAATAATATTAACAATATTTTTTAATTAACGCAATGCACTAAAAATTAGAACGATAACTATCTGATTAAACAGTCATAATAATTTTAACTATCTTATTTATGAAACGTTTTTCCAGAAATAAAATGTAAAATGCTTTTAATGTAAAACCCAACTTAAAAATTTACATATCTAGAGAATTACCACATAACAGATAGTTAGAAATGTTATGATTCGAAAATAATGGTGAATATTATAAAGGTGTATAGAATACTCTACATGAAAACACCTAACATAACTATCTATAAAAAAACATTAAATTTGATTTTTTTCAATATATTTTGTTATTTATGTATTGCATACGTGTACATTAGAGATCTGATTAACATTGAATAGAAGATTATTTTAAATGCGTCAATGATATTAAGGGATTTAACCATGTATTGTTAGCAGAGGATATTATTATGATAATCAGTGATTACATGTGACAGTTGGTTAATTACTGTTTGATGTCATTTAATAAATTATTTTTATTTTTATACACCCCATAATTAATTGTATATGGATACAAACGATGCATTCTTTTTATTGATCGTGGTTTTATTAAACTGGTGGGCAGTAATATTCGCATTCCGCAGTAATCAAAATGAATATTATTGCCAATAGTTTAGTACTAGTACCGAGAATAGTTTATCCTGGTAATAACAACGACGGAGCCTCTACCTTATGACATATGCAGAGTGTTAAAAAGTCCCGTACTGACTTGGTACTCTCGAACGATTACAGGTAATGTAATAAGACTTGGTACATCATTACTGCAACTATAAATCTGCTTTTTGGAGAAACTAATATTTTTGTCATGTCAAGGGGATGGCCCGCAAGGGTTTACAAGAAATTCTTAAATAAAAGCATAGGTCGAGTAGTACATCAAATTAAAGTTCTTTATTAGTAGAGTACAATGCTGTAAATCCGCCCTCAGAGGGTTCACATCTTTGAAAAATTACGCTGATTTAAAGTTTGAAAACATTTACAACAAAGATCCTGTTCTAGATTGTTGAATATTCTTGTCTTAGCTCAAGTTGTGAAAGTTCAACTAAACAAAATAAAGTTTTGAAGGTAGTTAGTGGCTCTTCACATTCAGTGGAGGATGGTCTATAAGGACCGGCAAAGGATAACTTCGTACCTACGATACCTTGGCAGTCTTCCCACCCTGCTGACTGCTAAGTCTTAGCTACCACCTGAAATTTAGGCTAGTTGTGTTTGCTAAGGAACGGAGGTAATGTAAGAAAGATCATCAAGTAAGAAAGATGAGGCCTTACCAGTAATGGAGCAAAGCTGTGTATATTTTAAAAATCTGTTGTTTTGTACTTTTTATTTAATTAGTTTAATTGTTTTAGTGTTTAATAAATGCAGTTTGACAGTGATAAATATTGTACTCAGCCATCCCTAAACAATACTAATTAATTAGGGATCGTACTGTGTTGATATATAAAGTAGAAACCGAGAAAACTTTAGTTCTTAGGTGTCATAACTTATATCCAGGTTTTAAGGTTCACACAGCGTAAAGCAGTATTAACACAAAATTACTTCTTGGAATATTTTTAGTTTCGCTTTGCAGAGCCATCATTAGTCAACAGGCGTTTAAACTGGAACTGACAATAGTACATATATGCCTATACAGGTAAGTGGAAGGGCGGAGCTTTATAGTGTGCCATATTGAGCACTGTTGGTTATATTTGTTGTTAATAGTTTAAGCTTAAGCTCCGCGCTTTTCAGTTCGCCTGCACAAGCGCATATGTATTATTGGCAGTTTCGATTTAACACAATATGTTGATTAAAGATGATCCTGCAAAACGATACCAAAGTATTCCACAAATGTTATGTTGTGTTAGCATAGCTTCACGCTGTGTGAACCTTGAAGCTTAAACTATTAACAACAAATATAAATATTAATCTTAATCTCTCAATCACAAGCACCAGCATTTTGATAATTTGATGCTATCTCTTTGTTGCTTATTTCTAAGAAACCAAGGGCTGTACGAGTTGCCATTTGCACTCACTTATTAGACCACGTCTGATATTGAGTTAAAACTGGAATGTAAAATTAATACGGAATCGTTTTATTACCTAACTTGTCCAGTCGTTACAGTATCTATTAAATGAAACTTTTCTGTATAGTATATTTAAACATTCAGTGTTTCACTATATTTATTAGGGTAAATTTATCATTCTCTCTCAAAAATATGTGCAAATTCAATAAAAATTTCCCGCCAAATAAAGAAACTTTAACCATCGATGTTCAGGACAGCAGACAAATAATATATCCCTGAGCCGGTATAGATCCGGTCGTTATATTCTTTAATCTGAATTTTCAAACAAACTCAGAACTTTACTCTTACTAATCCTGCCTTAGAAATTAAACTTTTTAAGATTTGCGGTGAAGAGAAAGTTTTGAAAAGCGCCGAAACAAAGCCTACGGTTAGTTAAGGGAGACCAAGAGAGTTAAAGAAGGAGATGAAACAAAGAGGGTAGAGTGGGGGGGAGATAAAAGAGTAAAATTAGTTCAATATTCCCCGTTTTTTGTGTGCCAATAATCTTATTTCCACTTTTTTGTATAAGAAATAACAGTTATGCATATGATATTTTATCATGGAATAATACTTTTAGACATTTTTATATTTATTTAAATAAAAACGAATACTTGGTATTTAATAAATCTTCAATATATATTGTGTCAGTACAATAGTCCTACTTCAGTATTTTTAAATATATGTTTATAAAACGAATTCCTATAGAACTTTTTCTGAAAATCATAATAATATGTTTTGGAATATACGTTAATTCTGCTATGTAAATTTTCAAATAAATAGCCTGAACTTGTATTGTAATGTTTACAATTATACTCGGATGATTTGGACTGGGCTTTATGAATCGACTCGGCGCACAGTAATATAGAAACAACAAAAAAGATTGAAAAATTTTCTGTTTCCCTGAAATTATAAATTGGCGTTTATTTTCAAGAGTTTATATTTGTATGTAAACATTATCATGTACCATCACAAAAAAGTGTTCCGCTTTATTATATATACAGTTTGCTTATGAAATACATGTTTTATTCCATGCTTAGCCTGGTTGAAAAGTTATGTTTTATGTTGTCAGCGGGTTTGCAACTATAAATTTGTATTGTTTATCAATGAAATGCGTACGAGTATTTTAACAAGTGGAAATATCTTCTTTGTGCTTTAAAACTATCCTTTTACATGATAAGTGAAAATTTTTATTATTATTTTCTATCGTAATGGATATTTTTTTTCCTTCTTATTACCTCTTCCAAGTTTGTGTTAAAACATCCAAAGTAACATATATTTACAAAGCGCAAGGCTAATTAATTATGTGTCCATTTCCTTAATAGGTTTATTGATAATGTGCATATGATAGCATTTTTCACTGTTAATCCACAAACTGGAATTCTTTTTATTGTAGTCCAGTTTTGGTGGCGAGCATAACATTTTTCCAACTCATTTGTAAATATAAAGAATTAAAACTAACTTATTTCTGTGACTTTTCACGTAGTACAAGAAAATTAAAAAAAAAACCAATATTTGGTTAGAAAATTATTATTTTCAAAGGGAATAAAAAAGTATTTTTTTTAAGTGCAGGTATTGTAGACCAATCAAAATAGAATTTTAATTTAATTCATGGATAGAAATGATAGCCATAGGGTAGAAAAAATCTAAAATATCTATACGTTCCCCGAGTTGTGAATAGCATTGAGTTGAGGCTTTCTTCCTCTGGGTAAATAAATAAAAACGGCTGACTACTCCTTGAGCTGACATCTCCTGTCTCGAATCTAAGAACGATGCATATTTGAAATATAGATTATACTAAACGAATATATTTCTACGATATTGACGATTTTCAAATACTAACACATTTCATATAGATATTTCCTTCTACAATATAACTTTATATTTGTATTACGCAAAAGAAATTCCTGTGTGTTGTGTTATTTGTATATTACTCGACGTATATAACATAGCTTTATGTGAAATCTGTAATATTGAACATACTTTCTTTTGAGTATTTACTTGTCCCTTAATACATTAATGCACCTGAAAGTGTTAAACACTACTAACTGTAAATTAAATTTATTGTCTTTGGGCTTCAAACTATTACCACCAAATAAATTTTTATTTTTTAATAATTGAATTAATTTTAATTTGTGAGTATGTTTTAACAAATAAGTTAAAATTGGTTACTTTCAAAAATGTTCTTCGATAGATGTTCATTTCAATGATATTTAATTTTTAGATTTCGTTGTCAACATTCATTACATGTTGTAATTAATACACTTAATATTGTGTCCATCTTGTTATAATATTTGTACTATACTTGTATGTGTACTTTATTGAAAAAAATAAAGTGTAAGTTAATAAGGAAACAACTATTGTTAATCTCCACTAAAATAATTTTAATAACAAATTATACCCGCATATACATAGTGAGATATACATTTGCACGAGTTTTTATTTATTTTTTATGGTCTTAGACCGTCTCTTATTATGTACTTAGACTTAATGAACACTAAGCTTTATCAATATAAAAGAAAACCTTGTGATAAAGATTTGATCGAGTCCATAAGATGTAAGCAACATATGTGACTGAAGTATAATACTTTTTTATTATTTTTATTGTTTATTTTATCTAGCACATACTGTTTGAAATGAATATAAAAACGTGCATTTTGAAGCTTAACTCATGCGTTTAATGGTTAATAGGGTGATGGGTAATTCTTAATAGAGATTATACAGTGTACACGGATATTATAGATTAGACGATGTTACACTACTGTCTGTTATATCATAAAACTAGTCATTCTTTGGTTCAGCAATTATTTATATCAGTTCAGAAGGAAATGGGTTTATATGAAAAAGTTTATAGGAAACATTTATGGTTGTACAACTATTGTCAGATATACTGACTTTTGTCCAAATTACCCGCTATCTGTACCACTCTGCGGCGCTTCTAATCTTGGACTCACAAACAAATGTAAGCGATGACGTAAGTACCTAATGGTTTTTTATCTTTTCTCCATACATTAGAGGTAGCCAGACAATATAACTGGAACATAGCTAAATTCAAATATTTTAAAATATAAACTTTTTTAAATAGAACAAAAAAACTGTTTTAAATGTTTTTCACTTCGATCAAACTATAAAGTAGAATATACCTTCATTTTGTTTTATTCTATCGGATAATTCAAATTGGACGGTTGTATAAAATCTTCAGAGTAATAGTTTGCCCCATAAGACTCTTAGAAACAATACTCTCTCCGATTTGCTAAAGTGTACAAAGACGAGTTCGATGAAAAACATTATCACCAATCCTCTTAAGGTTTGAGGAAACGTAAAACTCCATTGCGGAATAAATGGTCGCTCGTTCAGGATGTTTGTCAAAAAGTTTCGAACTTTTCGAACTTCAAACTTCCCCTGTAGCTCGCGCCAGCTTAGCTTACTTTAGGTATTATTTTGACAATCTCCGTGAGACTGAAGTGGTCTTTTGCCTTAACACAGTGAAGAGTTTCATTAACTCGACCAGAAGATTGTTGCGAAGATTAGGATTACTTAATATCGATAGTAACAACCGAGATTGATTGGTTTTTCGTATGGTGTCTGGATATCAACACTTGAATACATTGATTTTAAAGTAACTGGTTTCTCCAATAAACAAATAGTGTTGAATCAACTTGTTCTCAATATGAATTTAATATTTTTATCCAATTTAGCTGTAAGTTTTTGTTACCTTTTGAGGTGAGATTTCTTTCCGTACACTGTAGCATATCATTCAATACATGAAGAGAAACAACGTTGTCCATCATTAAATGCTGCACTGCATTTGAACTTGAAAAGAGAAGATCGTACAAAAATACTTTAAATACACACTAAGTGGCCTGCAATGATTCAGGTCGCGTTGAAGCAGCCAATCGCGTTGATGAAAAAAAAAAACAAAAGAGGGCTTAAGTGAGAACCTTGGAGCACGCCTGACAACACAGGAAAAGGGTATGTGAACTCTTTCACCAAGATAACTCGACAACTACTGTAACAATGTTCGATATAATCCAAAGTCCATCCAGCAGTTTAGCAAATCAAAAGTTTATAGAATGGTCAACATATCACTTTAGGCATCACAGTAGACATTGCAAGAGGCAAGGAACTATTTTACAATGGATTCATGCATATACTTCATGCTCGTTGGATTGTAGAGAGGAACAGCTGCTGGACATTGATCGTGGACAACGCAGAAATCCCGATATGAAGAAAAAGCCATGTTATAGATACTTGGTGACTGACTAGTTCTTCAATGACTAGTTTGAATTCATTGAACGTGGCTAAGTCTATCTCAAGAGTAGAGTATTAACATTATATCATTTATCACCTGATAACTATTTAACGGAATTTAGCTAACTCGATGGAAAAGTTCTTTGTACATGAGTTAGTTAGTGAGGGAAATCACAATTGGAACCCACCAAAGCAGCTGAACGTACTATGGGACGTGGAACAAATTGACCACAGTTACACGGCCTGAGTGAGAAGTCCGGTAATGAGTTCAACGCCCTCACCCCTTGTTTGGAGTTAAGTGAATTAAAATGAAACAGTAACGTCAGTGCCCTTTTCCATCATCCCTTTCCCTCTCTCATTTCCTAATTTACGCACTTTTTTCTGTGCAGGTTCCTGTCTCTGACAATGTCAAAATAGGAAAACATGTATTTCCAGATGTTATGCACCATTGATTAACAATCCAATCGTTGAAGTAGATTAAATTTTAAAAGAGTGAAAATTATGTTATGCGACATTGTAAATAACACTGATAAAATCTCTATGATTTTAAATATAAACCGATGCTGACAATAAAGAATTGTATATATTTATTTAATAATTTTAATATTTTCTATTAAATTGGATTAATGTTAATTAAATTTAAGTGATGTTATGCTGAGCTTTGTTGGCAGATAGAAGATAAAAAACCTAACGCAATTTGCCTAGTACCTTTATATTTTAGCACAAACATCAGCTTTGTATATGTCCAGAAATAGTGGATTATACTGCATACCTTAATATATGATGTCTATTATGAATGTAATGTAATATTTTTTATCGATTGTCAGGATCTGGCAGGAGATTACAACCTATCGGTCACTGGCGTTTACGAGTTTAACAACTACATCCCCAAGGATATACAAGAGATGGAGAAGATCGTTGCTGACACCTACAGGAGGACTAGAGGTATTTACTTTTTCAAACCAATTATCACTTAAACTAACAAAAAATGTTATAACTCTCCTATTCATCTAAGTACATGAAGTAAACAATAAAAGACTAGAGTTTGAATTATTTTTTAAACTTCAATGTCGAAACTTGAACATAGCGCTCACTAGCGTTATGATAGCCCCCTCACCATTGCTTCCATCACCTCGACTTGAACATAGCGCTCACTAGCGTTATGATAGCCCCCTCACCATTGCTTCCATCACCTCGACTTGAACATAGCGCTCACTAGCGTTATGATAGCCCCCTCACCATTGCTTCCATCACCTCGACTTGAACATAGCGCTCACTAGCGTTTATGATAGCCCCCTCACCATTGCTTCCATCACCTCGACTTGAACATAGCGCTCACTAGCGTTATGATAGCCCCCCTCACACCATTGCTTCCATCACCTCGACTTGAACATAGCGCTCACTAGCGTTATGATAGCCCCCTCACCATTGCTTCCATCACCTCGACTTGAACATAGCGCTCACTAGCGTTATGATAGCCCCCCACACCATTGCTTCCATCACCTCGACTTGAACATAGCGCTCACTAGCGTTATGATAGCCCCCCACACCATTGCTTCCATCACCTCGACTTGAACATAGCGCTCACTAGCGTTATGATAGCCCCCTCACCATTGCTTCCATTACCTCGACTTGAACATAGCGCTCACTAGCGTTATGATAGCCCCCTCACCATTGCTTCCATCACCTCGACTTGAACATAGCGCTCACTAGCGTTATGATAGCCCCCCACACCATTGCTTCCATCACCTCGACTTGAACATAGCGCTCACTAGCGTTATGATAGCCCCCTCACCATTGCTTCGATCACCTCGACTTGAACATAGCGCTCACTAGCGTTATGATAGCCCCCTCACCATTGCTTCCATCACCTCGACTTGAACATAGCGCTCACTAGCGTTATGATAGCCCCCACACCATTGCTTCCATCACCTCGACTTGAACATAGCGCTCACTAGCGTTATGATAGCCCCCCACACCATTGCTTCCATCACCTAGAACGTGACTCAATTCCAAGTGCATCAATGTTATTGTTCCTTTAAGTTATTCTGCTTACTTCCACTATTGTTCAATGGCTATCCCATGTTTATATAATGTCCATACAATAACAGTATCAGATAATTGAGGGACGGACTGTGGAACAGACAGTTCCCACTAAAATAACAAAAACACATAATAATTAAAAACAGAGATAATATTCTTGATGCACGCGAGTCTGATGAATAGTTTTTAAATGTAATTTAATTTCAAATTATTTCAAATGTAAAAGATATCAGTAATTAGACTATTTAAATAAAAATGGACTAGTTTTGTGGATTTCGAACTGTTTAGAGTGTTTACATAAAATATGGTTGGATGAAGTGACTTGTTTTTATTCGGACAAAATGCTATTGCTTAAAAAAAGCATATTTTCCTATTGAAAAACATGTAATTTTCATTAATTTCATTTAATAAAATATATTATTTTCTTAAGTGATAAAAGAATAAAAACAACTTATTCTTTGAATCTATAACTATATATTTTAAAACCCATACATTTATTACTAAGTTTCCCCAATGTATCCCTCGTAGAGTAATCAAAAAGTATGTTTCCACTTTTTACGTCTTCAGGGAATACCTTAAAGGGCTATGAATTAGAACAAAAGATGATTTCCCAACCAAAAGCCAATTGTATCACATCAAAGTGGAATGACTTTGGAGCTTCTTGCCTTGCCCGCATTAAAAGAGATGATTATGTTTAGTCCTACCTGAGCTATGTTTTTGAGCTTATCTGTGAGCTGTAACTAAATTTTCAATATCAAGAAAAGAGTTGCTCTCGTGATGTTTTATCTAAGTTCCGGACTTCCCAGCAAACCTTTAGGACCACTTCAGTATTCTGCTCTTACAAGAACAAAATTATCAGTCATTTTCCAGGCACGTTTTAGTTCTCTTAAATTATTGTAAAATATTAACAATTCAAATACTTTACATAATACTTTTTAGAACACCATTTATCTAACTATTTTGTGCAAATGTAGAGTATAACTCCAGTTTACCTTCCTTTTTAATGCAACGTCTAAAATCTTACGCTGTCGCAGACCTGACTCCTCTTAGAGCAGCGTCTGTAATCTGAGTGTTGCAGACTTGACTCTGGAAGGTGAACTGGAGATAAGATTTATTATTGAATCAAACACCTCACACCACAGCTGAGTGATATTTAGATCTAGTAGACAACGTTCTGTTTAGTTCTGCCCCCATACTTACGTCTACAATGAGGCTGTGTCACCCATAACCACCGCTAACTTCATGTGAAATATCTAACGAAGTTCCACACGGATCAATACGAGTGCAGTCTCAGTTGAGACAGAAGTTTGCATTACACAAGCCACCATCACGCCTCGTACAAATCTGGGGTTTACTGAGGATCTAAAACTTTAAACAAATGTTTCTCTCTCAGACCTGACGTATTACACTGTTAAGGGGTTCCCAAAGTGACTTTATAGACGAGCTTTCCATGAGGGTGTCGGTTTAAAGCGTATATATTACAACTTCCTATATTATAGTAGACCACATTGGTATGTAATATTTTTTTCGTCGAAAAAACATAGTATTATTTATCTTTTTGAGTTAAACTGATATTGTAAAATATATGACTAAATATTTTGGATTATTGGTTGTATTATAATATCAACTACACCATAATAAGTATAACATTGTATTTAAATGCCGACATAGATTGAAATTACTTTCCTGACTGACAGATTTATGATCATTCACATAAAAGGAGCACACTAATCTGTGTTTTGCTCATCAGTTTATCTTTACACAATAGCTGATCAGATCTTCTCTTCCTATTTAAGTTTCTACTATTTCTTGTATACTATTATTGTCTAAGAGATGCGCGGCAATTCGCATAGTAAAAAGCATTGTTTTAAATTCTATAAAGGAAGTTTTCTTAAAAAATCTATCGTCCGCCACGACAATGTAGGTTTAGTTTAGGTTGAAATGGGAGGGAATCAAAATGGTTTAGAATTTGAAATGACACTTTTTTCTTATACCATAACTTTATAACTAGATAAATTTAACGCTAACCAGCAAACACATAAGTAAGTATTAAATCAGCCTTAGTCAATCATATACAGACGGATTATTTAAAAAAAGTATAAATATAAGAATTATCTAGTTTTCTTATGGTGCTATAACTGTTATTTATGTCTGACGTCCAATTTTAAGTGTGTTAAGCTAAAACAAATATGATTTGCGAAAAAAATTAATTTGATTTTTTTAACTCTTTCAGTACTTTTTCATTCAGGCCTCCATCAAGCTAGTGCTAAGTGTTGATCTATTTCTTTGTTAGAAGATAGTCCTCTGCCGATTTCAAGAACATCAAGGTTGTGTGCTTATACAATGTAAAGCAATAAGCTCTCGGTTGCCACACTATTATTATAGAGTTCTCAAAATCAAAGGAATAATATGATACAAATTTTAATTAGAATGGAGTATTGCATGGTATAAAAGATAAAAAATGGAGATGATCACGCTCAGGCTTTTAACAAGCGTAATACTAAAAGCTAAGTGTCACAACCCACAATCAGTTTCATAACTCTTATAAACATCTCATACTAAACGGTCCTTATCGGAAGGAAAACGTGAAGACTGGGTTATAACAAAAGCCTCTGTTAAATATGATGGAAGAGACTGTCGTGGATAAAATATTCAAAAAGAAAATCGAGAGCGCCGGAAAGTTCTAACTCAGTTACGCTTGACTTCTACATAGCTTCTAACGCAGTAATTTAGCTGGAGACGGCTATTTCTCCTCCTCCGGAGGAGTTGCATTCTCATAGTACTGATATTGCCTCTTCACCACACCTCTAACTGCGCTGTCTTACCGACTTTATACAAATTGGAATTACTCTTTGTAAAGTTAGCTGAAACATTCATTGTTACTCCTGATTCAAATAAAAATATTTATTCCTGGTAATCAAACTAAGAGTATTTATGATTTTCAACGTATTTCAATGTAAAAGCGTTTTAAAATTGTGTAAAACTGTACTTAATAACTCTTTTAGGCACACTATATTTTCTTAATATATATATAATTTTACACGTGTTTAGAAGATCTACATTTGTATATTTAATTGGTTATTATTTATTTATTTAGAGGTTAATGTACACTGATGATAGTTGAAAACC
Source organism: Homalodisca vitripennis (assembly GCF_021130785.1). NCBI lineage: Eukaryota > Metazoa > Arthropoda > Insecta > Hemiptera > Cicadellidae > Homalodisca > Homalodisca vitripennis. The sequence continues at coordinate 38,186 of NW_025779232.1, forward strand.
GAAACACGTGTATATCAATAAAAAGATTTTAAAAAGGGTTTTAGTTACTTTTCATTACATTAATATATATATATATATATATATATATATATATAGATAACCCTATAAGTAGAGTTAATAACATTGTATATATATATATATATATATATATATATATATATATATACGAGTACTATATGTATATAAAGCAATTGGAAGTTAGAAATAAATTTATGTAAAAATACATTTCAAAAACTGTTTTAGAGTAGTTTTTCGTTTTGAGAATTTAAATAATGCTTAGTAAAGTTCATGGGATTAATTTCATGATCAAAAGAGACAATTTGTGCTGATTAATTTAACAAAAAATTTAAGGTGTGTTTATGTAATATATCATACTCTAATTTTAACACTTTTGATACAATAGTTTTTATATTCAATTCAAAGAAAAGTACTTCATTAATATTATATATTCATGTTCACATGACCAAGAAATGTTCTTGCAAAGGCCATAAAATGTGTTCTAGTACATCTTATTTGTCCAGTTGTAATACAAACACTGGAGATAGATGTAAGTGCACTTATATGTAGAATTGGAACTGGCTTCTAGCGATGTTTACTCATCCCTCCTTGTCATTTTAATTGCTATTAGAAAACCTTTTTAGAAGAATATCGGTAAAAAATGTGATTATAATTGACGCCAGAGTGATAGCCACGTAGAAACGGTGGGGTTTAGCCAAAAATTTATGTACAGTTTTAATGTTTATAAAATTCCTGTAAATACTAAAAAATCTGAGTTGTAAATCTGTCACGTAAATACATGACCTGTTCGTAAACTGTTTAATTGCTAAAATCTGGATTATTTATTTCCAATACTTTTTTCTTAGTTATTTTTAGAGTCAAAGTTTAATATATTATTAACAATGTGTGTGTGTGTGTGTCTTATTATATTAAACTTAATGGTAAGGGAGTTGCATTACCACCATAACTTATTCTATTATAATAGTTTCACTGACTACTCCACTATTGTGAAGATAGACACTTTTACGACATTCCAATAACGGTAGGACAACGTTCTTCTGATACCGTGATTCATTTGAAAATTTGGATATATGGGTACAGTTCTGTCACACAAAACTGTCGAAACAGATTGAGTTTTAAACTTTATATTAAGGGGGTTCGGTATGCCCTATCCTTCTCATGTTAATTTGGCCAATTTTATGTACCTTTTTCTCAGAAACCTTTAAAGCTATCATCATCAAACTTTAGTGACACTACTATTTAGACCTTTGTTAACATTTAGATCGGAAGACATTACAAAAATTTATTTTAAATTTTTATTAAAAAAATTATAATTATAAATTACTTTACAAAAAATTAATAATTTTTTATTTACAACAAATTAAATAAAAACTTCTTTTTTTAACTTTGTTCCGCTCTAAATGTTAACAAAGGTCTACATAGTAGTGTCCTAAAGTTTGATGATGATAGCTTTAAAGGTTTCTGAGAAAAAAGGTACATAAAATTTGGCCAAATTAACATGGGAAGGATAGGGCATACCGAACCCCCCTTAAGCTACTTTAAACACTAGAATAACATACCGGCTATTTATGTAACGAAATTCAATGTCCGATTTTAGTGCAAGGAGGTTGTAGAAAATAGGTGTGAGTCCGAAATATCTATTTAAGTTCAGCTTTTTGAAAGTTATAACACTCATTTTTCAACCCATTATTGTTGTTTATGATACTTAAGAGATTATCATTTTATAATTTATAATAATTGTATGAAGAATACTTTCCAATTTAGGACGCTTTTTTAGATGTGTGTTGAAAAAAGTTGTATTTTTTTGTTCAAGCATATTATTTATCTGCCTAATGGTCAAATGGTTTGACCATGGCATATTGTTTTATGATATATGAAACACATACATTGTGTGCGCGAATCTTTAAATTTCATTATATTCTACGGTACATAGGAGATTTTAAGTTGTATTTCACATACTGCACTTCCTTTCGTAGGTAGATTTTCGCCTCTTGTATAACAAATCATTATATCAGTTCTCTTTTTACAGTCTACGTGTTCGTTGGAGAGCATATCGCTTTGGTGGACTTTGTAAGGTGTCTACAGCAGCGTAGACTGCTGGAACAGGGAGACTACGTAGTTATATCAGTGGACGACGAGATATACGACCCTGACCACAAGCGTAGCATCGTGCAACGCGGTAAGACTGTGTAATTATGATGTAAGTTTAACTTAGAAAGTTTAAATTTTTTAACTCCTGATTTTCGGCCTATAAGTCATTGGCCACGAAAAGAACATTTGACACCTAAATTTTAAAAAGTTTCATGCGCTGTGGCTATTTTGGATTTAAATTTGAATCGGTTAAAGATATAATCGTGTCTAAGATTGGTTTTGAAGGTATTATACTTTGATTGTGTTATTATTTAATGATTTTTATAACTGGGTATTTTGTAAAATAAACGATAAAAACATCATGTACAAAAGCGCTGTTCCAGAACACTATGAGGACCTACAGTTTCATTCAAAAGTCGTTTAGAGCTGTGTCATTTTAAATGTGTTATTTCACCAGTCGAGGTTAGAGTTAAGAAGCCCTCTCTAACACTTAGCCTAAGGACCAACGGCTTAAAAGTGACTTCCGAACCACCACCAATGGCCGGGCAGGCGGGCTGCTTGCAAGGACAGGATCGCTCAGCAGTCACACATCCAAGCAGCAGCCACGCTCGACGTTGTCTGAATCGGTTATCTCGCGATAACAGTTGTACCCGCTACAATGCGCCATTGGCAATTGCGGCGGAGGGTCCATAGTCCACAGTGTTAGAGTAAATATTACGGTGTAGTACTGTAGATGGTAAGGAAGTAACAGCTACCTTCTGTTGCAGACGGCCTTTTGTATTAGTAACTACCAAGTGATAGCTGTTGTTTATTAATTTCATTTCAATAAAATTTTACTACATCGTAGTAGTAGCTGCGAATATTTACTTGTTTTTTTCACTTCGCCCAATAATTGACCTTTTTAGTCTGATTTACGAAGTCAGTAGTAACACTTCACTATAGATTTCCATTATGCTCAGTTTTAGTTCGTATAATATGGGTTGAAAATGTCTTTTTTTACGTACTATATTACAAGTGATGATGATATGCGCGTAGTTAATGAGTGATGTTTGGTCTTGAATTGGAATTATTGGCCTAAATATTGTACCGATGCCCCTGTTAAACGTCAAATACTTTTATAATCTATTTTCAGTCATGGAATTACGGAATGTAAAATTAAGGTAACGTATTTGAAAGTAATTTAGTTTTCTACATAATTTTAATAGTTTTCAGGAAATAGGTTGTTCCCTTTATGTACAGAATTAAGTGAAATTTAAAATTCCTTATCCCCCTTTTAAAATCATGCAAGTGTGCATACTCCGCCATCAAGGAACAACATAACCACATATCTGATGTTAAGATTTTAGTATCTGATAAATGTAAAGTGTAAGAAAGGATGTAATTTGCAGTAAATATAAAATACACGCTTCCTCATTACTATGGAAATTCACTTTCGACATCCAATGCAAGCGAACAAGCGAACTTGTTTAGAAACTTCTTTGACTTTCTCTGAATAAATTTGTAATGAAGCCTTATTAATATGAACCCCTGTTTTTTTAATGTGTCCACAAACTCTCGCCATAAAATGTGAAAGTGCTTTTTTGTTTATTTGTTTTGTTTTCACACGTAAACTATTCGACAGATTCTACAGAAATTTTAAAAGGACATTCATAAATGGACATGGCTACCTGGGATAAATATAAGTATATTTTCGAAAATCCCACAGTGCTACGTGTTCCTGGTCTCTAAAGCAGTTAAAATCCCCATCTTGGTCTCTAAAGTTTAATTTAGTTAAATAATTAAAATATTAATTGAAATCTCCTGTTAAATCTAATAACCGTTATGTGTAAACATTGTAGTATGAAAGAAAAAATATATTTTTATTAATTGAACCACTATTTTCAATTTTTTTTACATATATAGAGTGAAAGCATAAAGTAAGTTTGATAGTAACAACACATATTATTTTAATATTGTGGCAACAAGGTAAACCAACAAACTATTTTATTCTGGATTTTACTTAATGAACAAAATGTGAATGTGTACCTGTAAGTTATTGAATTTGGTTTCCTTAGGACACTGTGAGACGGCATAATTACAATGGAGAAACAAAAACTAAGGGACTGGGCATTAGCATGATTCAACAAACCATTCGCTCCGTGACTACAATTGGAGCAAACAAGCGAGCGCAGTGAGCTCGTGACCTTAACAAAAATCTAAAAGCAAT
>NW_025779232.1:45000-57309 GCF_021130785.1 Homalodisca vitripennis
CGTGCTCAAGTTGGACCCCGTCCCACCCCAGGAACCCCCGCTATAAGTAGGTACCTTACCTAACCCTCACCCTCTTGTCGAACTGTTATTATTATTAACCATCAAACATATATTTTATGTGCTTATAAATATGACGTTTTCTTCCTTCTTATTTTCAGGGAATAATCAATATAGCAAGCCAATTGTTTACGTCTTATTTATTGCGGAACACTTTAGTCAGCGATACAACAAAGATATCAATTGAAATTAATGGACAGGTTTCCTTGAGTAGTATACATGGATTATATATTACTTTTGGTGTTAAGGGACTTATAGCAGCTTATCTATAAAGGTCACAATCCTTGTGGACTGGAATATATGTAGAGCATTATCTCATTGTTGCTTTATATATTGCTGTTCATTAGCATTAATTGTAAGAAGCATATTAGCTACACAAAGCAAAGCTTATTATACTCATCACAAAAAGTCTTTGTGAGTATTCGCTTTCAAATAAAGGGTCTTGTATAAAAGTTTTCCAGTTCCGAGTAAGAACAGTTTTTTGTACTTTTGTTTTAAGTATCGAAGGATGTACAAGTCAAAATGTATCTTATCACCTACATTCTTCTATATAAACAGCATGTAAGACGTTATCAATCAAAGACTCAAGAGAAATATAGTATTTTGTGTACCATTTATCATATAAGGAATAGACGATTACATCACATGGATTAGAATTGATAGAATTGTAAAACACATAATAGTTGTTAGTCTCGTAAGTATTCAATATTTTTTGACTTTATTGAATTATTGAATCTTGTTCTTGTTGCATTGTAAAGTTTGTTGGCTCCATAAAAGGGTGAAATTTCAAAAAATTTTTGTTTAACTCTTTAAGCACATACATTAACATTTATACTCATTTTGACGTTATGGTGACTCTTGATCATTGGTTCCTTATGTTACTAATAAATGAAATAATGTGCTGAATATTGATAAAAGAAAAATCCAGATCCAAAACAACAAATTTGAAAACGTCTTAGCCATTATCTTGATTAGCCTTACTGGGTACAAAATAGTCATATTTACTCTAACAACGTGGTCGAAAAATTAAGAAGGCAGATGGTTCACTCATCCCAAGATTTGTTTTATTTAAAAACTAAAACAAATACATATGGCTGTTTATTGGTATGAAAATCAACAATATAACATACGAGATAGTATTTTCCCAAAAGGCAGTACGGTGAATCATATTACTATAAATAACGTATTACATCAAAACTTAATTAATGACATAAAATTTACGTAGTTTATATAGCTAGTATATAATAACTTATAATTATAATAATTAAATATTACAGAGAAATATGTGAAGAAGTCAAGAAACAATCCACACTGCCGCCATTTTGTGTTCCGTACCATAACAAGATATTTGACAGCATATCAGTAAGTATGGAAAAACTAATATCAGTTTACCAAGTTTACTTTGTGATTAGGTTGTTGGCTAGTATTTTTTTAGGTAGGCTATTTAACAAACAAGTTATTAATAAACCACGTGTCTGTCTTTGTTGTTTAAACAAAGTAGAATTAACAGTACAGACTTCAAATTATTATTTTCTAATTTGCTATTTTATTGCTTAATTTTTTTCTTGTTTTATAGGCTTAGAATACTTAACGAAGCTGGGATCGTTGTACTGTGTATCTCATTTTCTTGACAAATTCTTCATTATTTTGATTTCTAGATAAGATAACAAGAGTTTAAATATTGTATGTAATGATCATATTTTCCCAAATATATATTTCGTTGTAAACTGAAAATTTCAAATAAAAAAATTTAATTATAATACATTTTAAGTTTTTTAGTCTTAATTTATGCTAAGACATTGGGACCCAAGACTACCGAATATATGGTTTGTGCCAATAATTACATGAGGCTTAACAAGTAGCCATTTAGCACCCTATATACTACGAAATATACGATTTACATTAAATATCAAAGCACTTATATTATGTTAAATCATCTTGCAGTAGTATGTCTTGTAAAAAAATAAATATGTAATTATTGGAATTTTCATATTTTCAAAAAAGTAGTATGTCGATATCGAGATTAGCTTCTGGAACTGAAAGAAATATACATTATAAGAATGAACAGCACCCTGGCCCTGATTTTATTGCTTATTGATAACATAAACTTACAGCAATTTTCCTCGTGAATACGTCACCAACTCTTGACCAATTAGAATGGACATTGTATGAACGTGTATAGGCGGGTCAACCATTAATTCCTTTACGATTCGCTGAGATCATCAATAGTCAGGCAATCGCCATTTAACTAATTAGTAATCAAGCAGGCATGTCCTTATATGTTATACTGAGTAATAAAAGAATCAGCCCCGCCTACAAAGGGAATACTACCTTAAATGGGGGAGTATTCCTACAAAAAATGCATAATATAGCAGTTGTTATGTACAACTGTAGAATCAACAGAAGCACTAGAAAACATTGCAGAAAACTTGTTATTTTAGTTTTAGTTCTTACGATTACGTGGTTACTGTAATCATTATTATCGTATTTAGGATTAAATTACATCAAAAACTTTATTAACAAATAAATTCTTGAAATTATTCGGGCTCGTTTTGGATTGTCATATTCAATCAGCCGAAACTGCTAATAAACTATGTCCGCTTATAAACGTGAGTTGAAGAGATGGAGCTTTAACACAGTTGATTATTTATTGGTTGGCTTTTATTAGTGGGTTAATTTATTTTGATGAGACAATGAGACTGCAATGAGACTGCCTCTTCACATAGATTACACTATATTGTCGTATCTTGTAGGCTGGATATATCTGACATCGAAACGATGTAAAGGTTAGTTGTGAGCATTTTCGTCGCCGAGTTTATTTGGGTATTTTCAGTCGAACATGACTCAAAATTGCAGGCGTCAAATACAAATTGAGACAGCGTCATATACTAGGCGATGCAGTAAAAGGAAGGTAAACTGGAATTAAATTGTACATTAAAATTGAATGAACTCTTCACACCTGCGTTATGTAAAGAAATCGATAGTAATTTCCAAAAATGTAATAACTATCAAATGCATACAACTATATTATGGTTCTTTCTCGTAGCGTATACAACATCTTGAATCTTTAAATACAAATTGCAATTCGTAATACATAGTTAAGGGATGCTTCTTCTAGAAATAAAGGGTTGCATTGCCAGAAGCTCCGTTGATATAAATATATTTTCGGTGGAAGCTTTTATATTTGTATACAGGGTGTACATTACGTCCTGATACACCTGAATATATTCCAAACATATATTCCAATGTACAACCTTGACCATACTTACTAAAATAATTTTTTTTATTTTTGAATTATAAAAACAATCTTCCCCCTTTTAAAAGTTCAACGTGTCTCTATTAAATAGGCCATTAAAATGATATATCACAAGATAGGGGTTGAAATTTGAAAATTTACAGTTAACCCCCCTGGAGTACGTGGAGTGGAGACTTTGAAAAGAGGGGAAAATCATTTAACAAATCCAAAAACGTATTTTAATAAGTTTGATGAAGATTGTACATCGATATCTCAATCCGTTTAAAGTGTATTCAGTCGTATCAGGATTAATGTACACCCTGTATAATCATTATTATTATTTTATACAGGTCCCTATCCACGCCGCTCACCTCTACGATGCAGTCATGATCTACGCTCGAGCCCTAACAGAGATCTTCCATAACGGCGAGGACCCTAGGAACGGATCTGCTATCCTTCAGCACATCCTTAACCGCTCGTACCACTCCGTCCAGGGCCATGACGTGAGTAGATCCTGTCCTGCAGGATAAGCATATGTAGGCTGGAGGATTACACTGGTTTTTGTAGAGTTGACTTATTATCTAATTAATTTAAAACATCGGCGAAGCAGAATTGAATAACATATAGCAATTAATAAAGACCTTGAAAGTATTGTTGGAGCCGGAGGCAAATGAAACCTAGAAGCCTCACTGAGGTTAGTTCTAAGGCGACTAAACAGAATGCGCTAGTGTTGTATCCGATAGCTTCTAAATCTGGCCGCAGGAGTGCTCTGTTAACTGTCCTCTAGTGGGACTTCTATATTTTATATTTTATGTAGTTTTCAAGGGGGTTCTTTCCAATCCAGTGGTATTGTAATTGATAATATTAAATATCTTTAAAATAAAACCAACCAAATCCATTTACTAATTCTTATCACCCTCCCTAAGAATCGAATCCATAACGTCTGTGTCTCACACATTACCCCCATTCTACAGTTGGACTATTTAAAACTGACCAGATTACTAACGCTTTTCATGTATGTTTTTATGTAATTGATTCAATGCATAGAAAAACATGAGGATTGGGAAAAATAAGGGGAGTGCTATGACCAAGTGGTCTAAGACGTTGGACTTTGGGTCTGAGTTAGATAAGCACAGGTTCAAATCATGTCTGTGACCGAAGCACTTTTTATAAGTACCATCGACCTTGCACTGTATTGACACTCCCTTTTTAATCTGTTTGATAAGATCCTTGCACAGGCCATGAGGACGGACAGAATAAGGCTTAAAAGGGGATTGAACACTCCTTAAAAAAACACACAAAAACAAAAACTAATATTAGGTGACGAGTTTTTTAAAAAGATGGCAAAGAGTTTTATATGGAGGTTTAAATAAGAATGTGATCCGCCCGGGCTCAACTAGATATAAAATGAAAACGAACAGGTTTTAAATTCCAAATAAAAAGTAATCCTAAAGTAAATCAGTATGCTTTAGTTCATGAACGGAAAATGGAATGTGATCTTCACAGACAAGTTCTTCCAGGTGTACATTGATGGAAATGGAGATGCCGAGGGCAACTTTAGCGTGGTGGCGCTGCTCGATGACGAAGCAGTCAATGGCAGTCTGCGCATGAGCATGCAGCCTGTGGGCTACTTCCAGTACTCTTCCGACAGCAGAGTCATTCCTGTAAGTAGTATGCGGAATAAGAGCTGGAGATCAGCACTCGCTCGATTTAGCAGATTTCGTTCCATTCAACTAGTGGTAGTGATATAAATTACGAAGAAAATTATATAGACCCAAACTCTTTACTAGAGTACTCATAGAACTTTATTCCATTTACAGTAACTTCAGTTGCAATGAGCAAACAGCAAACTTGTTAAGTTGAGCTAACTTCATAAGTAGTCAAAAGCGTTTTTCCTTATCAAGTTTTAAATGAAACTTCCATTCCTTCTTTAATGAAAGAATAATTTTTCATATATTTAAGAAAATGAGTTAGTTACTTTTTATTGAATATGATGAAAGAATAAAAATAATATTTTTTTCCTTCATCAGGAAAACAACTCGCATGAATATTTCGATTGTAGAACTTTATGCCATAGTGACAGAATCTATGATCTATTGAAACTGCAAAAAATGCCCAACACTTTCACATATAAAAGGACAGGCAGTGTCTCCTTTATAAACTACTACCAACACCAGGCTACTTGAACAGAAAAAACCGAAACAATCATATTCATATCTCACATTCACATCTACACGCACTGCTCTTTTTTCATTCAACAAACAAATATTCCCAATTTATGCAAGTCCACATTCCTGTAATTTAATAGCATCTGGAGTTCAGTGTTTTCCTCATCTCTTGCATTTAGTAATTTTACAATAATAAGGTGTGTACGTTGCAAAGCTCATTTACACTTTTAACAGCAGATGAAGTCGATCTGTCGTTATTTCACACTTTCCTTCCAGTTCTTTCAAGTTCCGCGGCTAGATTTATTACGTTTCACATTGACCAGGTTTGGATATTATAAAACAAAATAGAGAGAGTAAACACTGCCCATATATAGGTTGGAATCTTTGAAGTATTGAGAAAGTAAACCGTCTTGAAAATATTATTTTATAGAATTTGGATTCCTGACTTTTTTCTTTAGGTCTAGAACTAAATTCTTAATCTATAGATTTAGGTTGGTTTTACTCCATGGTATGATCGTTCACTAATAAGAAACAAGAGACAGGGCAAACTTCAGAGACGTATAAATATATGCTATTTATACTTCAATATCTCCGCAAAAGAATTGTCTGTCAGATTAATCAATATGATCCCTAAAAGCATTACGAACTCCACTATTTATGATAATTTCAAAGACAAAGCCAAAGAATTTTAGGAACCAATTCATCTATAAAATTTAAATTTCAGTTTTTGTGAATGCTTTCAAAGATAATTTATTAATTTACCAAGTAATGTTTCGACAATATTGTTATTTTTTATTATTTAATGTAAGATCTTATAATATCAAATTTCTTTGGACTTTCTGTAATTAATCTTTCTTAGATTTACCTACCCATTTTCAGTATTTCCCAAGATTACATCTTTTTACATTTTTTTCTATTTACACGTTTAGATGTCTAACTAAATCTTTACCACCGGTAACTTAGTCCTGTAAGAACCTTTGCGTTGCTTCCGGAGTGACAGGATATTCTGGATGGGTAAGGTTAGGCAGTAGGGGCCACCTACTATCGAGATCCATGAGGAAGAATTAGGGCACTACATCTCAAAGTCATGTCTCCCCGGAAGAAGGGGAGGCCAGCTCTGAACCAGCCTCTCCAGTCAAAGCAGGCAGGGGGTGCCACACCCTTGTTGAGGCTAGCAAGAACCTCTGAGGTTAGGGAACAAACCCCACCAACTCCAACAGTCATCTCCCACAGTAGACTAGACGTATCGAATTGTCCATAAACCCCAGAATCTTGAACTTTGCGGTTAGTGATGTGCCGATCCTGGACATCCATAAGGTTGCCAGATTTAAGTGACACATCGGTTTTTGCTGTGCCCAGTGGTGGGTTCAACTGGAAGGTATAAACCAACCAGAAGTGATCCCTGCTGGGTAACCGGTAATCTTACTTCTTTGTTTGAAGTTTGCGACCTACCTAGGTGGTTGGTCGCATGTTTGAGAGTTAGTGAAGTTGACACACTACATGGTGGTTGTGATTCCTGACTTAGGGCGTGTCACAACACTCTGGTATGATTTGTTTATTTTAACCTAGTTTTTTTAGATTAGTTATTTAGATCACATTGCAGATTTCGAACGTAGTGTTACTGATTTTTTGTTTCACTGAACTTTGGCAAATGTCCGGAAAATCCTGTTTCCTCCGGTAAACTTACGATCGACTCTCTCACCTGCATCCTCTTCCGCAGAAGTTCCGGTATTATGACGAGGGCCGCCCCATCCAGTGGGTCAGTGGACGGCAGCCCCCGGCCGAGCCTCTTTGCGGATTCGAAGATGAGCGCTGCGGTTACAACTGGAAGGAGATAATGACCGCAACCGCAGTCGCAGCGCTAGGCGTAGTCGCTGCCGCATTAGCCTTCAAGTTAGTATCCTAGTAAGCATGTTACCCACTATTACAATTACTTTCAGACCGACTTTAAGGTTTTTTTATTCAAAGTCGTATTAAATTGAAATAAAGTCTTTATTTATGTTCTTAAAATTTAGATATTATGTATGATAAAAATGCTAAATCACCAATGACTAGAAAAAGAATTGTTTAATATTTCTTTTTATTAATTCCATTCAGAAATACAACTTATTTTTTTTATTTCATAAAGAATGTTTAAACTAGCTAGTATACTGTATAAATAGTACAATTCATAACAGCCTAGTGAAGCCATAGTTCTTTAGTTGTAATGTATACAGTGAGTTATACATTTATTATTGCAAATATTGTGATGAACCTTTACATTTACATAACAGCATATTAACTTATTTTATTTATTTTAAGTGTAAACTGGTTGTTTTAGATTGGTTTACAGTAAAAATACAAGATTTTAGGAAGAGAACAGACGTTTAGGCAAGCTAAGTTTAAAAATCATTGAAACAGGTAAGTTTTAAATGTCTCCCACCCCCACATTATTCCACATTAATCGTAATTAGCTCCTTCATCTTGGTAAAGTTCGTATTTTGGCCGCTATAATGGATCCGCCAAATTGAAATTAGTATGTGAAGGTGATGTTGTGATACACGATTTCAAAGCAGGCCTATGTTTTGCACTGAACGAGATGTCGCAATCGAACTTTCAGTAGGTTATCTTTATTAGTTCTTGGGATATTTTTACTTTTAGGAGTAATAAACAAGTTTTAGGCAGGAATGTAAACTCATCCTGTATATATATATATATATATATATATATTTATATATATATATACTCGCCTTCGGCTCGCTGGGGGCTACGCCCCCAGGCCCCCTTTTGGGTGTTAAGCCAAATTCGGGGGATAACAGTGGTTTTGTGATAGGTAAAATTCGGACATGATGTCATGCCAGGAAATTTTCCAGGGAGGGGTTTAACTTTACTGGAGGTTAAGACATCAGGGGGTTATCTGGACATACCAGGAACTTCCCAAGGGGGGTTAAGAGATTTGGTGATTGGTAAAATTCGGATATGAGGTCAAGCCAGTATATTCCCTGGGAGGGTTAACGTTACCGGGGGGGGGAGATTAATACATCAGGGGGTTTAATTTACTCAGGAGAATATCTGGTCATACCAGGAAATCCCGGGGGGGATTAATGTTACCGGGGTTTAATGACACATCCCAGGCCCCCTTTCGGGTGTTGGCCAGATTCGGGGATAAGGGGAATTCGGAATTAAATTGGACCCATTTTATTGAATATTTCAGTTTTAATCTAAGTTTTTATTTAAGTTTTGACTTTAATGATATTTTACGGAGTTAACCGTTAGAGATACGAGAAAAAGTGACTGGACCTTTCTTGTCGGAAATTTAATTTTGTGTTACAATTCCGTCGTCAGATTTTAGCTGCGAGCTTTGGTTTAGTCGGTACAACGCTTGGGATAAAAGTCTGCACTGGTCAGCTATTGTGTAAACAGATTTAGTATAATGAAAAGAAAAACAACGTTTATCAGATTATTAAGTAGATCAGAGGGTGTAATTTAATCAGGAGTTCATCTACCAGACAATTCACGGAAGGGGGGTTTAATGTTGTCGGGGGTTAAAGAACGCGTGGTACTTTTCTAGTAAATGTGTGTCTGGGCACGAGGAATTTCTATCAAAATAAAACGTTGATCAGGGGGTTTAAATTACTTCGGAAATTACCATTCCACGCCAGAGTTTTGACAATGGACTAATATTTCATAAAACTAAATAAAAAAACACTCTGTCCCTATCTACTATTGAAGCTTTAGTAACGCTCAGCCAATTCCCGATATGGAGAGGGGGGGGTTTAGTCACTCGTTAAACGTAGTAATATAAGGCCAATCTGGAACCAGCATGAATCGCACTAATTATAGTTGCAAATTTAAAACACCTAAAAAGTGAATCCAAAGAATTTTGCCATTTAGAGCATTTATCAGGCTTACGGATAAATAAACGATAGAAAGCTGCTGAACCTTTTTTGTAGTTCCTATCAATAGCTAGTTATAAAAAATTTTACATTTAAGTTATGGCTAACGGTTCGGCCACTATCGAGCCCGGAAGGTAAATTTTTAAGTGACATTTTCAACATAATCACATTTTCCGGCTAAACCATGGAAGATAGAGTAAAAGATCACTGAACCTTTTTTGTTAGATCGCATTATTTTGTATAAAAATCAAATTTTTAATCTGGCCTTATAATAAATATTTTGCTGAAATAGAGCCCAGAAAACAAAATCTCACGTAAAACTTAAAAAATCAATACTTTAAAACGCGTGTTGCGGCCAAACCATTGAGGATAGGGCATATTGTCACTAGACCTTTTTTTGTAGATCGCGCCGTTTTCTAAATCCCATTCAGAATTTGTTTTGAGCTACGACCAACCGTTTAGCCGCTATCGAGCCCCAAATGTAAATTTTTAGGCAAAAATTTCAAAATTTTTTTCACTTAATCGTGTTTTGCGGCCAAACCGATGGAGATAGAGTAAAAAGTCACCAGACCTTTTTTGTAGTTCACTTCATTCCTGACCATGGATTTTTCGCTACGCCCCCAGGCCCCTAATTCAGTAGTTGGCTAAATGCGGGGATAAGCGGAATTCTGAGACAGGTTAAGTCCGAGCATCAGATTAGGGATCTGGAAGTTTAAATTAGACCTATTTTATTGATTCTTTCCGTATTCAACTAAACTTTTGACTTTGAGGGCGTTTTGTAGCCTAAACCATTAGAGATACGAGAAAAAGTGACTGGACCTTTCTTGTCGGCGATTCTGGCCTCAGATTTTAGCTAGGATTTCAAGTTTTCTCGATATGGAGCTTGGGAGAAAAGTCTGCACTGGGCAGCTAGTGTGAATTGTTGAGTGTAAATATAATAAAAAAACCAACACTAAGTTAGTATTTTTAACTTGTTTAGGGGGTTTAATTTGATCAGGAGTTTATCTACTCATACCAGGAAATTCCAGGGGGGCGGTAATATTACCGGGGGTTAAGACACACGTGGGGCCTATTTTGGAGGGTCTTATGTTTGTGAGCATAAATAAAATTCACTCTGTCCCTAATTACTTTTGAACTTTGCTAACGCTCAGCCAATTCGCGATGTGCTCTAGTAGACGTATACTAGTCAGTCGTGTACGCAGTAATACAAACTCAATCTCAACTGTTATAAATTGCACAATTTTTAGTCGGGAAAAATCAAAAAATCCCAAAAATTGCAAATTTACAAAAAAGATTTTGTCATTGAAAGCGTAAACAACTTTTCGGAAAGATATACAACAAAAAGCTACTGAACCTTTTTTGTAGATCGTATCAATATCTATTTATAAACGTTTTGAGATTCATGCTAGTACAATCGGGTCGACCCCTATCGTCTCCAATAACAAAATATTTACATACAAATTACAAAATATTAACATTTTATTAGCCAAACCGATGGAGTTAGGGCAAAAGTCACTAGACCTTTTTTGTAGATCGCATTATTTTTTACTAACAGATTATTAAGTTGATCAGGGGTTTTAACTTAATCAGGAGTTCATCTACTGAGAGGGGGATTTATGTTGTCGGGGGGTTACAAGAACGCGAGGTAATTTTGTGGGAAATGTGTGTCTGTGCTACGAGAATATGTGTACAATAATTTTTATCAAAATAAAAAGTTGATCAGAGGGTTTAAATTACTTAGGAAAATTATCATTCCATACCAGAGTGTTGACAATGAATCACTACCTATCTTATTAAATTAATTAAAATGTACTCTGTCCCTACCTATTATTGACGCTTCGCTAGCGCTCAGCCAATTGACGATGTGGGGTTGTAGTCACTCGTTAACGTAGTGACACAAGTTAAAATCCGGAACTAGAACGGATTGCAACAAATTATAGTCGAATCATATTTACAACTGATATTGCTAATTGCGACCAAGTTTTCCATTAAGAGAGATTTTTAGGTTTTTACGTAAGGATATACGACAAAAAAGCAAGCTGACCTTTTTTTAGATCTATAGATTGTCTAGTTAATGAAAATGTAGGATTTAGGTTATGGAGCAATGGGTTTGGCTACTACCGCCTCCAGAAACAAAATTCTTAATGTAAAAAATTAATAAAATATTTCCCATTTTAACAGGGTTTTTCGGTCAGACCATTTAGGATAGGGCAAAAAGGTTATGAGACTTGTTTGTAGAACACGTCATTTACTAAAACTTATCAAATGACGTGTTTTGAGCTATGACCAACCGTTTAGCCGCTATCAAGCCCGGAATGTAAATTTTTAGGCGAAACTTTCCAAATATTTTCACTTAATCGCGTTTTGCGGTCAAACTAATGGAGATAGAGTAAAAAGTTACTAGAACTGTTTTTGTAGATAAATTCATTTCCTAAATCCAGCTTTTGTTTTATTTTGACCTCCGACCAATGATTTCACCGCTATCTACCCCAAAAAAAACAAAATTTTCACGTAAAAATTACACAAAAATTGCACGTAATTACGCTTTTTTCGGCCAAACCAATGGAGATAGGGCAAAAAGTCACAGAAACCTTTTCTGTAGATCGCACAATTTTCTAATTTGATGCGTCAATCAGATTTGAGCTACGACCTACCGTTCGGCCGCTATCGTGCTCGAAAAATTATTTTAAGCGAAAAAATCTCTGGAATGTCAAACATTCCCGCGTTTTTGTCGCTTAAACCATGGAAGATAGAGCAAAAAGTCACAAGACCTTTTTTGTAGTTCACTTCATTCCTGACTAACGGTTTTTCGTCAGATCCAAGCTAGCTCCAACGGTTCGCCCGCTATCGGGCTTACAAGAAAGGCCTGCAAGAGTAAAAAATGCGCGTTTTTATGATAATTTTTTTGAGGGGTTTTTAAAAGTAAAAATGTCCGGTTTTCAGACTTTTCCTGTGAGTCATATTGCAAAAGGTA
>NW_025779233.1:0-20128 GCF_021130785.1 Homalodisca vitripennis
AGAGAGAGAGTTGCTGGAATCTGCAACTCCTCAGCTACTTATCAGAAAATCAAGTTTAAATTTATATACATTTGAGGTTTAAGTTCAGTCTCATTAAATTTTGAAAAAGGGCACTCCAGAAAGAAGGAGTATGTAAAAGCGAGTCGAACGCTCGTACCGCCCAGTGAATTGTGATTATCATCAATGACATGACATCACTTCTTTTCACTATAATGTTGTCTTGTAGTGGTCTTCGGACCTATCTACGACTGAAGAGACTAAACAAAGTCGAAACAACAGAAGCACACCTCCATCCTGAAAGACGGAATGGTTGTAATTTATTGACGCAGGCTCAATCAATTTAGAACATGCAAGCCACGCCGGAACGGATTCGGACACACACGAAACGTAACGTGCGCCGACATCAATACTCGGAGAGGTTGATGTTTTGGTTTTGAATTCTAAATGTAATTAAAATAATTGGCAAAGGGTTTATCCCTTTCAACCTTATAAAATGATAACCTGTAATGGCGTCAATAATTCCCCATCACTATTACGCGCAACCGGGTTAAAGACGTGGGGCACGCTGATTTTAATCGCAGCTATCAACAGTAAAAGCCATCTTGGCTATGGAACCCACACGATCGCCGGATAAGCAGATGCTGACACGAATTGTGAAATAGAGCCTAAACGTGCAACTGTTTGATGGTACAAACGATCTTGAACGTCTGATTGAGAGACGACCTCATATCACCGAGGATTTAAGAACTACACACCCTACCGCAACACCTTATACCAATACAAATTTTGAGTGTTACACTAGTTAGGTGCAAGTATTTTTTTTTTTTTTTTTTTTTTTTTTTTTTTTTTTTTTTTTTTTTTTTTTTTTTTTTTTTTTTTTTTTTTTTTTTTTTTTTTTTTTTTTTTTTTTTTTTTTTTTTTTTTTTTTTTTTTTTTTTTTTTTTTTTTTTTTTTTTTTTTTTTTTTTTTTTTTTTTTTTTTTTTTTTTTTTTTTTTTTTTTTTTTTTTTTTTTTTTTTTTTTTTTTTTTTTTTTTTTTTTTTTTTTTTTTTTTTTTTTTTTTTTTTTTTTTTTTTTTTTTTTTTTTTTTTTTTTTTTTTTTTTTTTTTTTTTTTTTTTTTTTTTTTTTTTTTTTTTTTTTTTTTTTTTTTTTTTTTTTTTTTTTTTTTTTTTTTTTTTTTTTTTTTTTTTTTTTTTTTTTTTTTTTTTTTTTTTTTTTTTTCACCCGTGTGTATATTGTGCTGTTGTTGGGAGAGTTTCTAACAGTATGATGGTTGGTTATGCAATTAATCGACGGAGAAGAAGTTGCTGGAATCTGCAACTCCTCAGCTACTTATCAGAAAATCAAGTTTAAATTTATATACATTTGAGGTTTAAGTTCAGTCTCATTAAATTTTGAAAAAGGGCACTCCAGAAAGAAGGAGTATGTAAAAGCGAGTCGAACGCTCGTACCGCCCAGTGAATTGTGATTATCATCAATGACATGACATCACTTCTTTTCACTATAATGTTGTCTTGTAGTGGTCTTCGGACCTATCTACGACTGAAGAGACTAAACAAAGTCGAAACAACAGAAGCACACCTCCATCCTGAAAGACGGAATGGTTGTAATTTATTGACGCAGGCTCAATCAATTTAGAACATGCAAGCCACGCCGGAACGGATTCGGACACACACGAAACGTAACGTGCGCCGACATCAATACTCGGAGAGGTTGATGTTTTGGTTTTGAATTCTAAATGTAATTAAAATAATTGGCAAAGGGTTTATCCCTTT
This sequence comes from Homalodisca vitripennis, assembly GCF_021130785.1. Lineage (NCBI taxonomy): Eukaryota > Metazoa > Arthropoda > Insecta > Hemiptera > Cicadellidae > Homalodisca > Homalodisca vitripennis. The sequence continues at coordinate 1,776 of NW_025779233.1, forward strand.
CAACCTTATAAAATGATAACCTGTAATGGCGTCAATAATTCCCCATCACTATTACGCGCAACCGGGTTAAAGACGTGGGGCACGCTGATTTTAATCGCAGCTATCAACCAGTAAAAGCCATCTTGGCTATGGGAACCCACACGATCGCCGGATAAGCAGATGCTGACACGAATTGTGAAATAGAGCCTAAACGTGCAACTGTTTGATGGTACAAACGATCTTGAACGTCTGATTGAGAAGACGACCTCATATCACCGAGGATTTAAGAACTACACACCCTACCGCAACACCTTATACCAATACAAATTTTGAGTGTTACACTAGTTAGGTGCAAGTATTCAACACTTCACTTCTATATTTAAAATTCCAAATTTTGATGGTTTGTGGAAAGAAGCAAATTGCTATGAATTTGGGGTTTACATCAGGTTAAGAAACGCCCTAGTGGCGGATCGTTTCATCCAATGTAAATGTGTGTTGCCTTGAGCAACACCCAGAAGTACCATCTGTTTCGGTCTCAGAGCTAAAAAAGCTTCGTACCTCATCAGGTGTACACTTTAGTACCACGACAGAATTAATAATTAAAGGTTAAACTTCAGATGAAGAGATTCAGAAGTAATAAATTTCGAAAACGAATTAAAAATCAATGAAAACTTAATTCGGTCAAACTTGTAATTTTGAAATTTTGGAAACAAAAACTGATTTCTGAGTTCACGGGGGAACACCCGAGTCTGTATTTAGAACGGTGTTTGATATTTATTGAGGAGAGAATGTTTACTAAACAAGGATATTGTGCCTTGCTCTCCACCTCCCTAGGTAACTGTAATCTGTTACCCTTGTGTAGCAGAGTTGCTGGAATCTGCAACTCCTCAGCTACTTATCAGAAAATCAAGTTTAAATTTATATTACCAATTTGAGGTTTAAGTTCAGTCTCATTAAAATTTTGAAAAAAGGGACTCCAGAAAGAAGGAGTTATGTAAAAGCGAGTCGAACGCTCGTACCGCCCAGTGAATTGTGATTATCATCAATGACATGACATTCACTTCTTTTCACTATAATGTTGTCTTGTTAGTGGTCTTCGGACCTACCTCTACGACTGAAAGAGGGACCTAAACAAAGTCCGAAAACAACAGAAAGCACACCGCCATCCTGAAAGACGGAATGGTTGTTAATTTATTGACGCAGGCTCAATCAATTTAGAACATGCAAGCCACGCCGGAACGGAATTCGGACACACACGAAAACGTAACGTGCGGCCGACATCAAATACTCGGAGAGGTTGAATGTTTTGGTTTTTGAATTCTTAAAATGTAATTAATATAATTGGCAAATGGGTTTATCCCTTTCAACCTTATTAAAATGAATAAATCCTGTAATGGACGTAAAAATAATTCCCCATCACTATTACAGCGCAACCGTGGGTTAAAGACGTGGGGCACGCTGGATTTTAATCGGGCAGCTATCAACCAGTAAAACAAGCCATCTTGCTATGGGAAACCCACAACGAATCGCCGGATAAGCAGATGCTGATCAAGAATTGTGAAATAGAGCCTAAACGTTGCAACTGTTTGAATGGTACATAAACGTTCTTGAACGTCCTGATTGAGAAGACGACCTCATATCACCGAGGATTTAAGAACTACACTCCCTTACGCAAAACCTTGTATATACCCACATACAAATTTTGAGTCGTTAAAACTAGTTAGGTGCATGTTTGCAACACTTCACTTCTTTATTTAAAAAAAAAACGAATTAAGTTTCAATTGATTTTTAATTCGTTTTCGAAATTTTATAACTTCAGAATCTCTTCAATCTGAAGTTAACCTTTAATTATTAAATCTGTCGTGGTACTAACAGTGTACACACTGATGAGTACGAGATTTTTAGCTCTGAGACCCGAAACAGGATAGGTGTACTTACTTGGTGATTGCCTCAAGGCAACACACATTTACATTGGATGAAAACGATCCGCCTTCACTTAGGGCGTTTCTTAACCTGATTGTAAACCCCCAAATTCATAGCACTTTGCTTCTCTTTCCACAAGATGGGGTTGGGGGGTTGGGGGGGGGGGGGTTTTTTTGTTTTTTTTGGGGGGGGGTTGGGGGGGGTTTTTGGGTTGGGGGGGGGGGGGGGGGGGTTATACTTCAAAGGAATTTGGAATGGGTTTAATTATAGAAGTGAAGTGTTAGAATTCTTGCACCTAACTAAGTGTAATCACTTGCATAATTTGTGATAGGTATAAGGGTGTTGCGGTAAGGGTTGTGTAGTTCTTAAATCCCTCGTGTGTTTATGAGGTCGTCTTCTCAATTCAGCACGTTCAAGATCGTTCTGTACCATCAAACAGTTTGCACGTTTTAGGCTCTATTTCACAATTCGTGTCATGCATGGCTTATCCGGCGATCGTGTGGTTTCCCATAGCCAAGTTGGCTTTTTACTGGTTGATAGCTGCGATTAAAATCAGCGTGCCCCCACGTCTTTTATACCGGTTTGCGGCGTAATAGTGATGGGGGAATTATTGACGCCATTACAGGTTATCATTGTTTATAAGGTTGAAACAGGGATAAACCCTTTGCCAATTATTTTAATTTTATTGGGGGGGGGGGGGGGGGGGGGGTACATTTAAGAATTCAAAACCAAAACATCAAACCTCCTCCGAAGTATTGTTGTCGGCGCACGTTACGTTTGTCGTGTGTGTCCGAATCCGTTCCGGCGTGGCTTGCATGTTCCTAATATTGATTGAGCCTGCGTCATTAAATTACAAGCCCCCCCCAACAGGGTACCCTTTCCGTCTTCAGGGATGGAGGTGTGCTTCTGTTGTTTCGACTTTGTTTAGGCTCTTCAGTCGTTAGATAGGTCCGAAGACCACTACAAGACAACATTATAGTGAAAAGAAGTGTATGTCATGTCATTGATGATAATCACAATTCACCAACTGGGCGGTAACGAGCGTTCGACTCCGCTTTATACATACTCCCTTTTCTTTCTGGAGTGCCCCTTTTGTTTCAAAATTTTAAATGAGACCTGAACTTTAAACCTCAAATTGTAGTATAAATTTTAAAAACTTTGATTTTCTGATAAGTAAGCTGAGGAGTTGCAGATATCGCAGCAACTCTGCTACACCAAGGTAAACAGATTACAGTTACCTAGGGAGGAGGTGGAGTGCAAGGGCACAATATCCTTGTTTAGTAAAACATTCTCTCCCTCAATAAAAATATCAAACTCGTTCTAAAATACAGGACTCGGGTGTTCCCCTGCCCCCCCGTGAACTCAAGAAAATCAGTTTGTTACCAAAATTTCAAAAAAAAAACTTAACAAAGTTTGACCGAATTAAGTTTTTCAATTGATTTTTAATTCGTTTTCGAATTTTTTAAATACATATTCAGAATCCTCTTCATCTGAAGTTAACCATTTAATTATTAAATCTGTCGTGTACTAAAGTGTACACCTGATTGAGGTACGAGCTTTTTTAGCTCTGAGACCGAAACAGATTGGTACTTCTTGTGTGTTGCTCAAGGCTAACACACATTTACATTGGAATGAAAAAACGATCCGCCACTAGGGCGTTTCTTTCACCTGATTGTAAAAAACCCCCGCCAAATTTCTGCAAGCACTTTGCTTCCTTTCCCACCATAACCTTCAAAATTTGGAATTTTAATATATAGAAGTTGAAATGTGTTGGATATACATTGCACCTAACTAGTAGGTAAACACTCAAAAAATTTTGTATTGGTTATAAGGATGGTTGGGGGTTTTTGGCCGGTTAGGGTGTGTAGTTCTTAAATCCTCGGGTGATATGAGGGTCGTCTTACTCAATCAGACGTTTTCAAGAATCGTTTGCTTACCATCAAAACAGTTATTTTGCACGTTTAGGCTCTATTTCACAATTCAGTAGTCAGCATTCTGCTTATCCGGCCGATCGTGTGGGCTTCCCATAGCCAAGATGGCTTTTACTGGTTGAATAGCTGCGATTATTTAAAATCACGCGTGCCCCACGTCTTTAACCGGTTGCGCGTAATAGTGATGGGGAATTATTGACGCCATTACAGGTTTATCATTTTTATAAGGTTTGAAAAGGGATAAACCCTTTGCCAATTATTTTAATTACATTTAGGAAATTCAAAACCAAAACATTCAACCTCTTCCGAGTAATTTGATTGTCGGCGCACGTTTACGTTTTCGTGTGTGTCCGAATCCGTTCCGGCGGGTGGCTCTGCATTGTTCTAAATTGATTGAGCCTGCGTCAATAAATTACAACCATATCCGTCTTTCAGGGATGGAGGTGTTGCTTCCCTTGTTGTTATTCGACTTTGGTTTTAGTCTACTTCAGACCGTAAGATAGGGTCCGAAGACCTAACTAACAAGACATAACATTATAGTGAAAAATAAGTGATGTTCCATGTCATTGATGATAATTCCACAATTTCACTGGGCGGTAACGAAGCGTTCGACTCGCTTTTACATACTCCTTCTTTCTGGAGTGCCTTTTTTCAAGAATTTTAAATGAGAGACTGTAACTTAAACCTCAAAATGTATATAAATTTTATAAACTTGATTTTCTGATAAGTAGCTGAGGAATTTTGCAAGATTCCAGCAACTTCTCTCCTTCTCTCTTCGCATAATTGCATAAACCAACCTCATAAAAGGAACCTCCAAACACAACAGCACAATATTCACAAGTGTGCAATAGAAGGTTCCTCAACGTCATCACATTGGTACAACCTTCTAGTTTAACCTATACGATGAAGCCTAAGGTCTTTCTGTTCACTTTGTTGCAGATTGTTATGTATGTGAACTTGAAGGTTCAAACAAGGACTGGCAGAGAGTCCACATTCCAAAGGGTCACCAAACCTTGGTTGATTCTTTCCACAGTGCTAAGTGGGGGTGTAAATTAATAGACCACTGGTTTTTGAAGAGAGCGGTGGAAGGCTACAGCTACTTTTTGGATATCAAGTACATAGCATTTTAAAGAACATACAATCAAAGAACAGAGGGTTTTGAATTGCATCTAGGAAGAGATAAAGCAATGTCCGATTCATTAACGATTTTTTGTGTAATATTTTTAGATCGTCCCCCCAGCAAAAGAGAAGATAAATTTGACCATGAATGTTGTTTGAGGACGTATGTAGTTAATAAATATGGCCACCACTATAAACAGTGGGTGCTACAAGTGCTCCTTGAGGTACCCCCCTGATGAAGCCACAAATTCTTTTGGACAGGGGCCCAACCATGAATACCTTACAGCCATTAGTCGATGCTCAAGTTTAGCTCTGAAAGAAATTCAGGCAATGGGGAGTGACGAGGGATGCCTAGCTTTTTGTATGTTTGTAAATAAACCACCAAGGCTTACCAGAAATTGAAACATTAAGTTCTACTAAAATATCCTCGACAACAACTTGGTCCCTCATGGACATCAACAATGTAAATCTACCAATGCCAAAAACTTTTGCTCTAGCTGTCTGTGCTGTAGTAAGAAGAATTATACAAAGAAGCAGCTCTGACAAGCGTACTACTCGTTGTTTTCAGACCATCTTGCATATGAACTAGCGGTATGGGGAAGCATCAAGTGTAACAATTTTTTCAGCAAGTGAGTTGGTTATCCAAAAGAAAAACCATATGAAAGGAATTAGCAGGAACTAAAACCCAGACAAGTGCAGAGAAGCATTTAAAGAAACTTAAGTATATTGACAATAAACCCTCAATGTACATCTGTGGAAGTATTCCTGCAAATGCTGTATAATCAGACGAACGCCACACTGGTGGAACCATCACACATGACATGGGAAACTTATTCACACTACACACTTCATACGAACTGTCTCCCCTCTAATGGAAAAAGAAGCCTTCCCTACTTTGGGTGCTTGTCCCCCCCACTAACCCCCCCCCCCTTCTTCAAAACTTGTTGCCACACTGCCCTACAGCAATTTACCTAAGAAGAACTTGAAGGACTGCATTAACAACATTGGCTCCTTGGCCGATCCAAATAGAACACTACCTGGGACTTTATATTTACATTGGATTATTTAAAAACTTGTTATCTTGACTCAACACTGTAACTCAATGTTTATGTTGAAAAAAAAAATTACAAGAATGATTTGATTTTGGTTAACCAAGAAGAATAAAACCCACTATGGGTTGACCCATTGTCAATAGGCTTTTGCAAAGTCCAAAAGAAAACACGCATCCCCACGCTGGTACAGCCCTCACTAAAACGGCAGCCATAATATACTCTTAGAAATACCCATTGTTGCTGCTGCACAATTACGTTTTTTCAACTAAGGCTAGAAGCCTGTCTAGAAATTAGGCTTTCGAAATACTTTACGGTCGATTGTTATAGCGACTGGAACGATAGTTAGATCAGCATCCTGAGAGGTTTTTTCCTTTCCTTCGATTTAAAAATAGAACTGACCCCCCAGGAAAACTCCAGATGCCAACGTGATTCCCGTTAATCATTGCTAGAAGATAAGGAGAGAGAAGATCACTGCATCCCCCAAGCAACAGCAATGGTGGAAATCTCATCAGGTCCAGCTCCTTTTACTTGTGTCCCCCAAGGTATCCAACCTACACTAAATTATATCAGTGACAGTGAAGGACAAGCAGACGCAAATTAACAAGGGTCTCCTTCAGGAACAAAGATTTATGTTGGCCAAAGGCGGAACCGCGATGGGCAGAATCAAAAACTGAGAGTTCTTAGTCCATATGCCTGCCACATGGCACATGATGAATTCCTCCCATATGCTGACATCATTGCTGGTCAGACTTTATTGGAGACTTGGTACCTTTGGGGACTGCTTCACATGACTACCAGAAAGCAAATCGTATATTGTCGGATAGACTTAGCAACTCTTAGTAGCCCATATCAGCTTCGTTAATAACTTCTTGGAGCCACGTAGCCTTTACCGTCTGGGTCCTCTGTATATGGCAGGGAGTTGAAGATAAATGGAGTTGGTTTCAAAGCCTCTGCTTATAACTGCCTGTGCAAGCATTTCGTGACAATACCACCAATCCCCATTCAATTCATGACAAAAACCAAGGGGGAAACTTAGAGTTGCCACATTCGGTATTTTGTAGGTAATATACAGCTGTACATCCGGCTCACTGATGGTCCCGGGGGTTTTTGAGAAGACTTTTGAGAGTAGTCCCCATTGATATTGCAATCAGGATCAAGATTAAATTCCAATTTCTCTCAGATCAGTCAACATGGGGGAACCAATGTTGATGCATCACACATTTGATATCATTAACATATGTGCACTTGGGAAGAAGGTGGACAATGAATGCAGGACTACATGAAGTAAATATAAGCTTTCGTGTTACATGCAAAAAATTAATATATTCAAGGCTAGCTAGAGGCATAATGATGACATAGCCAGGCTATATTGGTAGCTAAATAAAAATCTAGTTTGATTTTTTCCTGTCGACTCAAAGAAGCTTTGAAAGAGACGTGATTGCCCGGAACCTGTATCAGAATAGTTTAGGTTTGCTGTGGAAGTATACGTTGTTGATCGTCGCGCGCCTGGCAATAACACCACAAAGTAGAGATAAGGATCCAACCAATTCAATAAATCCGGATAATTAAATGCAACAGCAAGGTTAAAATAGAAATTATAATGTTAGCATGAACTCACTCAAACCAGGGTAATGATGGAAAAAACAGTGGACATCGTGAAAAACTTGAAGCACTAATAACAAAGTAATAATGAATTTAATTGTGCACCCCCCTACCCGGACTACACTCGGCAAAAGGACGTTACAATTCAAACAGCTTAGATTTTAGGATGAAACTTAATGTGTATTAGGAAGTGTACATGCATTCTTTACCTCTCAACAAAAACACCAGCTCCTTCACCATCGTCACTTATTGATATAACCCAAAATTAGCTACCCAAAAATATCTTCCCACCTACCTCCAAAATGAACAACAACAGCCTCCCCCACCCTCCACATCACATAGCCTCACATACGCGATGAATGATCCCATAATGTAAATAAACCCTGTTGTTGGAAAACAAACCTGTACTCACTGAAAAGGGACTTGTATCTCCCAAGGAAACCGCACCAAGACACTTCGCGGGATTCAGTCAAGATCTCTGCCCGAATTTCAACTAATCTTCATCTAGGAGGAAGGAAGATGCAAAATAACCAAGCCTAGAGGTGTAGGCCTACTGCAATGATTGGTCCAAAATCAACTGTTGACAGCTTTTTATTCCAAGACTTTCAAAATAAAGTTGATGAAAAACTGACTCTCAAATTACGTGGAAATGTAACATAGGATCTGATAAGTGGTTATTGATGGGTTAGACTTCTACATTGGTTAGGAGTTACGGTGTGTAAACTCCCACACGCCTCACGTTTGCATCATTCTCACGGAAGCGAACTATACCCCTATTAGGAATGCTCTCGTCTTACAATCTTCCTCAGACCACGTTACTGGTCTCAAAGTGTTACAGTGGACCATCTCAGCTAACAACGCTGCGTACGGCCCGGTCCCTGACGGACTGCCGAGAGGCGACGAGAAACAAAGTGTTTGCAGGCGTAAACAATCTGTGTCAGAGCCTCTTTACATCCGAATTTCTCAAGGCGGCCTCCTATACCAATACGGTGCCCATGTATTGCGACAGATTCGGAATAAGTCTGCCGGGACGGGGTGTATAGCATTACAGACCGTAAGCAGTTTGAGGCGTGGAGGCGGTTCACAGGTGCCAATCCGAGTGAGTTCTGGGACTACTCAAACTCTTACCTAATTCACATACACGGCTTCAAAGCTGAGAAACCCCCATCGCACAGATTAAAAGGGCGTTTATGGATAAGACTGTGGAGTACGACAAGTATACAGTTGGCCGAAGCCGAGATCCCCCAGCTGGGAGGGGAACGGTTGGAAGAGAACCTTTGTCGTTCAGATCACGGGGACGGAGTACAGAATTAACCGAGGGATCGGTGTACTTCAAGAAAAACTGGGTACGGAAAGCGTCACTTTGTGAAATCATTCACTTTACTTCGTAAAAACAAAAAAAAGGGGCAATGTTCTTCAGACAAGTCGAACTAACTTGAAAATTGAGTGTTTTATATAAGTGTTAAAACGGGGACCAAGATGGTGTCATCATTGATAAAAAATGGGAGCTCGGAAACGAGAAAAACTCGCACGTCTCTGGCACGAGATATCAAAGTTAAGAAACGGCGCTATTAACACGAAAGTTACAAGGAGTTTCAAACAAAGGAACCTTGTCTCATCCGGACTCGCGCCCGTCTGGACAAAAATACAGTTACACAACCCTGCCTCTCGGAACCTGCGAAAGCCAAGAACACATGGGACCCCCTCTCGATAATTAAACACCCAAAAAACAAAAAAAACCCAAAAACCCCCCCCCCCCCCCCCCCCCCCCCCCCCCCCCCCCCAAAAACAAAAATAAAAAAAAAAAGGGGAACCACAAAGAAGAGCATAGAACGAGGGACGGTATAAAAGACGAAACCCAACCAAAGGTTTTCTCCACCCGGAAAGTCTTCTTCTCCGACTAGTACCAGCTGTACCAACAATAAAGGGCTGGAAAACCACGGTCACCCGACGCTAGACCACCGGCCCCTCTCCACGGGCGAAAGGTCAGTCTGGAGGCCTCACAGTTGGCGTCAATGATTCATACCAGAAACGCTGTTGACTGTCAAAAACAACAGTAACCTTGAAGTGCACTAATGAAGGGACATTCCCAGCAATAGAAAGATTTGATTTCATATTACCGGTCCACGCTAAACCACGAAAAACAGTACACTAATGCCGTCGGGAACAACACCGTTAACTTTCGATAATGAACGATCAGTATAGTTCATAGATGGACGCGTACACTACACGCCTACAATGGGTCTTTATGAATTGCCTCTTCAAACGTGCACACCACTCAAGGAAGAGGTACGGACGAAAACGATTTACACGCTTACAGGGATATAATGAAGCGGACACAGGCGCACAAAAGAGGTTACAATTATAAATGCAAACATAAAACGTAACAACTCCACAAAAATATGAGCTTCGTTAATTTCAAAGTTATTCCCCCAAAACACACAATGGTAAGGGATTCAAGGACCTGTCACGTCCTGACCCTGTGTGTACTACGACGGACCCAATGAATTGTGTGAGAGGCTAAGAGAGTTGGTGTAAAGCTCCGCTTGAGGCAGGTAATACGGGGCATAAAAACGAGATTATTAACACATCGTAGAAAGAGCTGAGGGAGCTTAAAACTCCATAAGCGGTAAGTGGTAACTCCAGATACAGAGAGCTGGTCTGGTATAAATGTATAGACAAAAACCCCCGTAATGTACAGTTTTCGAAATGAGCGTGTGACAAGTTTGGTCGCACCGGTACGTGAGGCCGGTAAGAGAGGTCCGCCTGGACAAGGAATTTCAGTCCTCACTCAGTCGACGGCAACTACGGATATCACAGGGCAAGAACGGGTTTTATGTAACGAGTGGCCGATGCGCTAGCAGAGTCTAGACCGCGCGCTGTAAACTTGCAGACCTTGAAAAAATAATTGTGGATTCGTCGCACGCAAGTCCTTCAAGACTGTGGTCTGACGTTTCGCTTCGTATCAAAGAAAAATGTGATGGACGCTAAAGGTAACAGGGATTCAGCAAACATAGGTGATTGCTATACTCTGGACCGATGCTCTGACCTCTTCGCCGTACTTGCTAGTGAGGTGCCCTATTAAGGATCACGGACCAGTAAATTTTACAGGTTTGACAACTAAGATTGCCGCATGTGATAGGTGATCCCACTGGGGATACATATGCAGTGACGCTAAAAATATCTTTAAAACGAACACTCTAAAAAAGAAGTAGTGATTGGTAACGTCTGGGAAATGTGAAGTAATACAAAACGTCTCGGACAGATGGCCTTGATCCTCTTCTTCGGCTGGCGGACAGGGGGTAAACCTGCAGATACCTTGGACCAAGAAATTAAAAGACACCAAAACAGATTATGACCCGGTCTATGCTCAAGGACACATAAATATGGCGGAAATAAACTCGATGCCAGAAATAATAGACTACCTAACGTAAGCTGACCCCCACGAACACGCTCTCGCGGGTGTGGGGGTGGGGGCGTATTGGAGGGGGGGGAGTGGCCGAGCTGGAACGACCGTCAACTTGCGAAACGCTAAACAAAAGGAAAACACTATAAGTTTCGAATACTGAGATGAGTAGACGCTAAAAAAGAGGAAGAAATAATCAAACTTGAGCGATGCTGTGACGGGAAATAGAGCGCTCGCTCGCGCACGCGCGCGCTCCTCTGTCACACAACTAACGTACCCTTACACCTTTATCCAAGAGTATTACAGATTCTAACCGTTATACATTCGATAATTTTCAGACATCTGCATGGTTGGATGGCCAGTCTGAGGCCTACCAAGGGACAGCTATCGAATTAAACTTAAACGGGAATATGTCAGATAGGGCAGTAGAGAGATGACTTCTACTCTCAGATGAATAGACGGCTACTGGTGTTTTGGACGTTTGCGTCTGGAGCGAGTATAGAAGAGCCTCTATACGAGGGGCGAAGCGTGTTAATCTGAAATACTTTCACAAAACACGCAATGAACAGAGCGGGGCGAAATTGAAGGGCGAATTGGAACGCACAAACCGGTTTAAAGTCACTAATCCTGGGAAGATCATATCCGAATAATGAGTGACGCAGGTGTCCCATTGAATTACCTAGTGAAGAGTACTGAGCGAAGTGTCTATTACGGTATGTACAAAACTACTGGCTCCGACGCTGGACGCTTATACACTTAACCGATAAAGACGAGAGTGGAATTCAGCTTCAACATTGGTCAACCCTATACTTTAGAGATCCAGTGAGCAGGGTTAGATCGAAACCGTGATGGCTTTTATTTAATATGTGAGTTTGCTGGACTATTTTTACCGTCAGTTTACTTTTATACCTGGCGAGAACGAGATGCGGGTATTGGTATTTATTCTATGTCGTAGCTCACTCTGATTGCTGCTAATAAAACTTTGCTGTACTTGCGAGAGATTACGGCGATCCTCGATACTAATAACTCAGAGCTTATCCACAGACATTTACACGAGAGCGATCGGTTAGGTTATTCAAGAGGGACGTTCGGATTGAATGTGGTCCGGATATGTAAATGAGGAGGAACGGGAAGCATAACTGACATGAACCCAGCCAAGATGCCGACAATTCAGACGAGTTAATAGCGTCTTTTCACTGCAACACCAAACTACGGATGGCGCGAAAAAAAAAACGGATATTAACTGGTTTATGTACGGTAGTAATTATCAGTATGACCAACTATGTCGGGAATGCGTTTCGCCCCTATTCTCAAGACATTCCAACCTGGACCTGTTCGGCGGGACCCTATAAGTACCACACATCATATTTTACGCGTATCACTCCCAGGAAACCATCTTTCGTATTAAGTCTACGGAAAAAAAAATGGGCATAGTTAGAGTGGTTTGTATGGTAGGGGTGGTTCAGTGGTCACGCCTTTCTCCCTATATTGGGGATGAACCAGACAGAGTGTTCTATGAGACGGTGTGAAGAAGATTGGGATTATACAATGGATCTTACCTGCGCCCTCGGAAAAGTTTTCCTTCTTTTTGGTTCTATTAACAACGAAATTGGACACCGCCTCTAGGCTTTGCAACATTTCCATCACTTTCGTCGTCCTATAATGTGATCCTTTTTCATTTTGTACCCACATGGTATTTAAAAATTACCTTTACCAATCATTGATTTAGACAGAGATGAAGATGATGAGATATAGAGATGCGCAAAGAAGTATACTTACGGACCACCGACCCCCTCCAACCCTCAACACTCTTCACTACAACATCTACAAACACCATCCACAACAACAACATCCAACTACGACCGACAAATCTCGGATACCAATAGACCAATAGAGGTCACGCCTACGCCTACACCTACAGATTTGGGACTTTTGTAATTTAAGACCACAAACTCAACACGTTCTTACGTAGTGAGAAACAGACTTTACGCGTTTTACGGTAAATACGTTTGGATAACTAAGCAATAGAGAGAGATAGAGAAGTCCATGCAGATCTCACGCTCGTTGGTAAGAACGTGGTTTAACAATCCTATGATAAATTACAGAGTGGTTGACTTTCCTTACCGTCAGACTTTACAAACGTTTCGGCCGTGTACCAGAGGACCCGAACGGGGACGTAGTCATGATCGTAGACAGAACTCTATAAGGTATAGATGACCCGTCAATTAGACTGTTCCAATCAGAGACCCATTAAGCAGAATCGTACATACCAGAGTTAAGATATTCTGAGAGCAGCGTTTTAAAACAGTCATATGGGTAAAACCTACGTCTTCGTCGATGACAAGCTTTGTTGTGAGAGTGAATACGAATGCACCCTTCACAGGCACCATGTTGGGGATGACTTCAAAGCGATACTCCACGGTGTTCCGGGGTCCATAAAAGGGAGGTTTCAGATATAAAAAAACGGTCGTATTTATTTTTTTAACAGGACAGTTTTACGTGCTGGATGTTTGACGAGTTTACCGGGCGTACTGTCACAAAATCCGTAGGCGGAACATCTTCGACGTTTACTGCAGAATTACGTGTGTGCGTGAAATCGCTACTCAAATAGTTGTATAAAGTGATACGGTATATAAAATGGCGAACCACAAACGTAATTCAAAACAGCAGTGAAAACGAGGCTGTCAAGCGGTGTAGAGGTATAGCTGACCGAGGCGTACTGAAACAACGCACTGCCCGCTGTAGGTCACCATAATTTAAACCGTGCTCGTTGACGCGTTAACCTGTCGAATTCTACACACCTTGCTTTTTCTGATTCCTGAAGCTCATAATAATAAACCCAAGGTTTACTTTTTAATTTTCTATCAACATTTTAAACAAACATCCACTTATGTTAAAATTGTTAGGGAGGAATCTTTTTATAGTCTATGTTCTAGAGCTGTAAAAACATTGAAGGTTGATTTGTTTAACAATTGTAATTACTGTTTGGGTTTACTTCATTGAGGCCATAAAGGGCGTTAGCTGAAAATTCTGATCCTTAAATTACAGTATTAGAATGTAGGTATCCACCAGATGGGAGGGATCCCCCTCCCTCTCCCGCCTCTCACTCCCTCTAGACAACCCACTGTCTATCGTCATCTGCATTCCTGTACAAGAAAGGGGGTGAGTTCAGTTTTGGAGTCTTTTCAAATGATTCTGTCCATTAACATGATTTTACTATTCGCCTTCATTACAAAAAGGTAGTAAATTCTCCGATGTCTGAAATGAATTGAGAATGTTAATAACTTTAGTGGGAAAAGACATATTTTTCGTATACTTTACTTCCCACATGTTAAAATTTATTAACAATAGCGCTCTTTCCGTCCCGGTTTTTAAGGACATCATTCAGCGTTTGCGCGCTCCATTAGTTTACAGAAAAAACAGAACTAGTGTGTCAAAAATGAGAAGAAACATATAGATAAAAAATGAGAACTAAAATTAAAAACTAACTGTAAAGACCTAGGATAAAAACTAATAAATTATAAAAATGAATCTATGTAGAAAAAAATATGCGCGATTTTGCAATTCATAATTTTGGAAACTGGATTTCCTTTTTGTTCACTAATGGTATACAAAATATCCACTGAGAAATTTATGGAAGGTTGGGAGAAATACAATTATCATTTTTAAACAACTGTCCAGTACATACGCACTTTTCAGATTTTAGTTTCTTTTAGTCCAGTGAAAGATCTCCTTTAATAACACAACTAACTAGACGATTCAAACAATTTCTTATATGATGATTTTTCCTTTTACTTCGCATGTTCAAGAACTTAATTTAGATTCTTTCAAAATATTTTCTCTTCTTCTATTAATTTACTAGAAGTCTATGTTCCTTCTTACTCTCTCATAATTTTCCACAATGGTCTTGCGGCTTGTTTTGGCCCGCTTCGAATATACGTATTCTTAGTTGCAACCAACTCCAGTCAATTTTGTATAATATCCACATTCTTGGCTTTCTTGATGTTAGTTTGTTTTTCGGTTTTAATTCTATGTTAAGTCTAACTGTTCTTATAATGTATATTTGGAGGACTTTTAAAAAGATCCAGTTGGCGGATGTTAAATTGTCATAATTTTATTCTACGTAATTCTTTTACTGATAGTTCCTTTTACAATTTAAGAAGGAATAGTTATCTGTGTTAGTGAGATACTAATTTAGGGATTTGTCTGTTTTGGTATTCTTGCTTGCAAATTTTGCTTATTTAGCCTTTACAGCTCGCGTTTCAATAATTGATATAGGAGGTGGTAGTTGTTTTTAATCATAAAAGTTCTGTAGTATTAATTTTCCTTCCTAAAATTTTTATTCTTATGTTATCAGTTTACAACAAATTTATTAATCTTTCTGTGGAAACAAATTTTGCTACTAATCCAATTTTTCTACATGTGTGCACACATGGATTGGATCTTTTTTTTTTGTCCCCTTTGAAATTTATGAATTAAGGTGAACTGTCCACTGAAAGTCTTCTTGTTAAAAATAATGTATTGTTTTTTTAATTGCTGTTTTCTTTTGTTTCTTTGTTAATCTCAAAAAATAATATCAAGAAATGTGAATTTCACTGTTACAACCTCATTTTCAATAGTAAATATTATCCATCAGATTGGTCTTAATTATGAATTGTGATGAGATGTTTTAAAAAACTTCGTCTTGGATGTTTTCAATTTTATTTTCACCATATCACAAATAGACATTCATCCAAACAATACCGTAAACCGAAAATTTTTTTTTGGGGTTTTTTTAAATACTCGCCAATTTTCCACAAAGCAATGTCTTATTCAAAGCTGGTCCATCAAATATTTTTTTCTGATTACCGAATTAGACCTTTACCTTACAAAACTCCGATAATAACCAGACAATTAATAATCAGTTTGTTTCTTAATCTTTCTAACAAATCGGATGACAGAATTGTGAGTTAAACTTGTTGAGGCAAAGGCCTTAAATTTTTTCAATATCAAAATGGGGACACTTTTCATGCCGGTGGATATAGTTATGTCACAAACAGATTCAGCTGCTAATCTATTACCTCCTGAACAGGCAAGGACATATTACCGGGCTTTGATCCGACAAACACTGGAAAATTCAAATAGACCCCAAAAGCAATCTTACTTTCACAGAGATTTAGTGCCTCTTAAATCGCTAAGAAAATGATGAATCCATAGTAATTTTCTTCCTGCTGATATAGGGTAAAGTTACAGTTATCTTGGACAAGGAAAAAGAAGTATGATAGTAAAGATTCAATAAATTTAGTTAACTGTGAATGAATATACTTCAAATAAATAATCGCGGATCCTACAGTTAAAAATTGATGAAAATTATAAAACCAGACACTAAAAAAGCATGAAAATGAACTAGGTAAACCTGCTTATTGTAAAAAGTTAAGCCCTCAATATTCAAAGGCCACCCATTATGTATGGACTACCGAAAAATCACAAAGATTTAATTCCTCATTAGGCCAATAGTAAGTTCCATTGACTCTCCTGTATCCAACAGTTATCGAAC
This sequence comes from Homalodisca vitripennis, assembly GCF_021130785.1. Lineage (NCBI taxonomy): Eukaryota > Metazoa > Arthropoda > Insecta > Hemiptera > Cicadellidae > Homalodisca > Homalodisca vitripennis. The sequence goes on from NW_025779233.1 coordinate 18,324, forward strand.
AAAATTTTTTTTGTTATCTATTATTAGTCCATTATTTGGGACAAGCTAATTCCTTACATCAAGACATTCAGAAGATTTTATCAATAAAATAAAAAAATATTTAATATCTTGATTACAGTGATATTATGGTCAGCTACGACGGTAAATAGATCTGTATTACAAAGTTGTCACCTGTTCTCTGAAGCTTTGTTGTCTCCCCTGATTAGACAAACGACTTGTCTAATGACAACAACTTCAGGTATGAGAACAACATTATCTATTAACTGTGTAATGGAACCACATTTCTTCTTACTGTATGTGTTAAGCCACAACTATTTTCAGTTAAAAGATTAGATTTTAGCGCAATCAAAGGTATCACGGTTTACCGTATGGGTGTTGTGTTCCCTCAGACCCAATAATTTAACAGGCAACATAATATTATGGACCACTTATTGAAGACAGACATTTGCTTTTGAGAAAATTTGGGAGTATTAAACCCAAAATTTGGTTACGACGTATGTTATGATTGATGTCTTGTTGTGTATGTGGAAAATAAAATTAACATCTTATCAAGCGACGAAATTTTTAAAACACAATCATTTCAATTAGACCCATCGAGATAAAATTTACCTATTGAAAAATGTAGCGTTAAACAGTTGAAAATTCCATTTTTTCTTGATAATTTTGATAAACCATAAACAAAAGAAAACACAATTAAAACAACATTATTTTACAAGAAGACTTTCAGTGTGACTAGTACCTTAATTATAATTGCAAATCATCCTCAACGATGTAAAAAATTGGATTAGTAACAAAATTTGCTTTCAGAAGATTAATAAATTTGAGTAACTGATAACAACAAGATTAAAATTTTTAGGAGAAAATTATACTACAGAACTTTTGATTACAAAACAACTACCCTCCATCAATTATTTGAACGGAGCTAAGGCTAACAACAAAAATTTTGTGACAAAGTCAAAATTACCAAAACAGGTACAATATATCTAAATATTCTCAACTACCGTAACTAATTCCCTTATGTAAAAGGAACATCAGAAGAAAATTCCGTAGAATAAATTATAAATTTAACATGTCCGCACTGTTTTTTTAAGTCCCAAAATAATATAAGAAGTTACTTAACAAAATTAAAACCCCGAAAAAAAAAAGCCAACAAAACATCAAGAAACCAAGGAATGTGATATACAAAATTGACTGTTGAGTCTGCAACAAGACGTATATTCGGCCCCCCCCCCCAAACATCAAGACCGCTGTGGGAAATTAGAGTAGAAAGAACATATTTATACATTATGAATAAAAAGAAAATATTGGGGGTGGGGGGGGGGGGGGGGGGGAGGAAAAATCTAAATTAGTTGAACCTGCATTAAAAGAAAATCATCATATAATTTTTGAATCGTCTAGTGTTGCGGTGTTAATAGAAGAATCTTCCTGGACTAAAAGAAATAAAATTGAAAGTGCGTGTAAGTGACAGATTTAAAAGATAATTGTATTTTCCAACCTTCCATAAATTTCAGTGATATTTTTATACCATTAGTGAAAAAAGAAATCCATTGTCCAAAATTAAGAGATTCTGCAAACCATCGTTTTTTCTACATAATCTCTTTTATAATTTATTAGTTTTTATGGTCTATTACAGTTAGTTTTAAATTTTATTCTGATTTATTCATATGTTTCTTCTATTTTACACATATGTTTTTTTTCTGTAAACAATGTCAACCAGATGATGCCATAACCTGTCCGAAAGCGCTTATTTAAATAAACATTATTTATGATTGGAGTTAAACAAAATATGTCTTTTCCATTAAAAA